>NC_049983.1:6826126-6831470 GCF_000003815.2 Branchiostoma floridae
AGACTTGAAATGCACGCTAGTGTGACTACACCCATAAGCCGGTTTCACACGTGCGTATATATTCAAGTCCGTTTGAGATTCGTATGGAATTTTTTTTTTCAAAACTTTTTATTGATTTTTCAAACACAAGGTACACATATCATACATAGAGCAATAATACTGAAAGGACATGTGGTACACAAAAGATAAATAAAATCAGAAAACAGCAGTGTACACATTTGTATATAACAAGGAAATGATAAGTTGTATATATGTTATTCACTATTCACTGTTTTAACGATAAAGCTATTTTCCCCTATTTACCGAAGTGTTCAATTAGCCTTCGTCAGGCCTTAGCCTATGGAAGTATGACATATATGAAATAAAGGGGTATGGAATTTTTAGCCTCTACCAGGCTCCACAGGTAGCTTGAACAATAGTAAAACTTGGAAAAGAAACTTAAGACAATAACGTACCAGAGAAGTTAGCTTTCCCAAGAGTACGGTTTATAACCGTGTTACTTCGCTGACATGTTATCTGGCTATATTTGTCCATTTTCTATTGTTTCTCTGTGCAGCCTGGTAGTGGCTAAAACTTCTATACGGACCTCAAAAGGACTTGAATATATAATATACGCACGTGTGAACCAACAGAGCGGCTGAGGTGTCGGTATCCCCATTTAGAGGAAAGGGTTCAGTCGAGGTAAAACGGCCGGCGGCCAGACAGGCATATCGATTTATCCCCTCCAAAGAATGTTTCTGCTTAGATTTTATGGGTAATATTTCATGTTCCACGGCTCGGTAACCCTGCCGCAATATTACGTTTATATCAGTTCCATTAGTACTCTCGTTAACAGTGCCATGCAGTTTTTACTTTGGGAATACTGATGAACAGACTCTTAATTGAAACGAAATCATTAAAAGAAAATTATAACGTGCTCATTAGAATTTCCGTGAACTCAATTCAATATCGAAAGAGGAATGGACTGATTTTTGCATTTCTTCGCCTCGTTTGTTTAGTACGTATTTGTTACTCACAAACTTTAATTACCAAAAAGAAGTCTCAAACATTGAAATTTCTATGAACATGTTTATTTTCACGCTAAGAATGTTATGTTTTGAGTGAAATTGAAAAAAAAAAATCCAATAATTAATTAACGCTTACTATATTGTTAAACTTAACTACTAGATACATATGCACTATATTTTTGAGGCCATATACATTAGGGCACTCCAGCCAACACTAAACAGAGACGGTGGGCGTTATAAACTTCTGGCACATTTGACCAATTCATGACGCCACGTATGCGCAAGATCAAGTGTTCATAACATCCCGTGTCTGTATAAATCTCGCGAGTTTACGTTCTGAAGTGATTGGTCATCAGCAGTGATCCTGAAGACGGCGACAGTGGCCGTTGAAAATTTGACCCGTGGATACCTTTGTGTTGGAAGAAAGTTTAGCATTGTAGTATAGATTTTGTTGTAATTGCCAAGACCTTGGTTTTTGCATGTCTTTGTACGATGTCTTCGTTGATCTTACAATGGATCTTACTCTGGAATCCATTGCCGTCTGATATATGTGTAAACTGTCCAGTTTTAAACAAGTTATCTCAAGTATTGTTACCTAGACCTTTGACTTCGACCCTTTTATAATGATGTAGGTAGAAACTGTGTTCTTATTGTCAATACTCTGATTGTTAAAACTCTGTATTGTTGCACATTGTACTTTCTTAATGTATGTAGTAAATGTATTAATGTTGTGAATCTTGGAAGATTAGCCACATTCGGCTAAAAGGTTTTGTAATAAAAGTAATGAAATGTACAACCAAGAAGCTTCCACCCACCGAGCAGACTGTAGTCACAACATGCTCTAACTGCGTAGCTCTCTCCTTGTATCGTATCCGTGTGTGTAAGTGTAGTTAGCTATGATGATGTGACGGATAATCAGTGACATTTGTAACATATTTCTCTCGTGCTGTGGAATGATTATCGCACAGGAGGCTTTCCAGTTCCTGTTATTAGGTCCAGTAGCTTGTCGATAGTTTATCTGCTCTAATAAAGGTGCTGCGAAACATACGTATCTAAAGAACCCATCTGCGCCATGGAGGTAAGGTTTGAATTCAAACAGAAAACCCGCATGACGTAGTATAGCAGTGGCATGTAGACGTACAGGAATAATTCTAAAGTGAGTATCTAAATAGCCGGTTGGCAACTCGCTAGACTTTCGCTAACATGTCGTCAGTTTGTCGCCTGAAACTGTGATTAGAAATTATTGCGGCAACTTTGCCAATTTTTCACCTAGCTTCCCTTGCGGTCATCATACTGACATCCAACAGCCAAACCGCCTGTATGGATGTACCCTAGCCTGCTTTCTCAACCGTCACTCTTAGTCCCTGTGGACGTCCCCCCCAAACCAACTGTCAGCCAATCAGAGAATAGGCCTTTCAGTTTTCAAAAGGGGTCTCGCATATATAAGGGCAACACATTAATATTTATAAGCAGGGCGTTCAGGAACTAAGAGTGACGGTTGAAAGAGCAGGGAACATCCAGACAGGCGGTTTGGCTGTTGGATGTCCCTGCGTAGGAGGATTACTGACGTGTGACACTTGGGTGGAGTACGTGACCTTGCCAAACAAAATAGCCGCGCCCGGGATGTCACATCCTCAGTTTCTGCACCAAATTAGATGCAAGATAATCTTATTGAAGATGGTAGTGTTATAACTAAATCAAAAACCGTGGGACATCCTGCGGCTACGGGGCTATTTTATGGGCACGGCTGGGACCCGAAACAAATATAGACGACGTGAAGTAGTCGTAAAAGCAGCAAGAGGTACCCCACCTGGACAAATTTATGGCTTCAGAGCCCGGCCGGGGCTACATCCACTACGGCCCCTGGTGCACATGTGACCGTTGCACAAATGAATGGCCTCTTTGATGTGGGTCCAGAGCACATTATGTTTCCGAGCAATGGACCCCTTAGGGCTTTCCTGGCTCACTGCGAGCTAGCATAGATCCCAAGTTGATCACAACAAATTGTAGAAGATGTCTCTTTTGGGACGTGAAAGTGCCAACGGCAGTTTAAAAGGGTGGCTATATTAGGCACCCAACAGTGCATCACGTAGACTTAAGCATAGTTGGTAAAGGAAGGGTCGACGGAAATATCATGACTTCCAATAGCCTTGGGTGCCCGAGGTGGACCAAAAAATCTCTCCATTCTGTACCTCAAATACGACAGAGGATGTACTACATCATACATTGTACTGTGTGTGGTATTATGAATTGTATATAAACCCTATTGAATCACATTGAAAGTAAATTCATTCATCTTAGATAAATGTATGTTCCTCGGACGTTAATGTTTAATTTCGATCAACTGGCCACAGGTAAACCCATACAAGTCTACCTGTTCATCATTACCAAGAAACGAGAAGAAGCTAACACTATATGCTAGACTAGGATACTCTAGCACTATCATGTGTATGCTTTTAAAATTTTTTGTTGAGACCTGTACTTGACCAATTTGTAAAAAAATCAAGGTATTCATTTTACTATGTAAACAGGATAGGTATGCACATGGTCATCCCTAGTAGACATGGCATCCGTGCCATGCCCGGCGCTACATCCCCGTGCACATGTTCAGAGTGCAAAATGTGTCATTGGCCCGTAAATAGAAATTCATCCTGTGAGGAACCCGGTAAGTAGATAAGTATAATTTTATGATTCATGCGTTATAGTAACATATACGACTGTCGGCGGCCTCTAAAACTGTATTTTATACTCGGGTTTGGGGACCTCTGAAAATATCGTCAAAATTTGTATGTTGCACTCAACATTTTGAAGTTTCGTACCCTCATTGTGCACAAAATTATAAATTCTGAAGCACCTGAAACATCAGTGCGCTCATTAATTTTCCCCTGATAAAAAAATACATTTTTTCTGGGATAGTCAGATTGACCAAAACGGGCAAATATGTTGTAGGCTAATAACAATATTGTACTTGTATAAGTGACACCAGTGCGGTAATCATTATTAAAACTATAGTTGCAGAAGTGAATCTCGTTGCCGCAATGGATAGTTGTAAAAGTGGCACCAATATGAAAGACAACTTGGTACGTGATACCTAGATACCACATTAGTGTCACTTTTAGTACACTAGTTCACTTATTCAATAAAGCAATGAAAGCATTGGTAGTTGTGATGTCATGTTTTGTCGTAATTTCTTGGTACAACGTTTGTGGTGTCTACTTTTGAAAATTTAGCCATCTTGTTATTTCTCGTTAATTTTGCAATCTCCAGGGAATGTCATCTATATATAATATGTATATGTATATATATAATATGTACTTACTGTACGTATGTGGTCTATGTGGTCAATTAAACCAGATTCCAGGCACCAAGTTTTGTAATAGACTTGTTTATTGATTAAACTTCTGATACAAACATAGTACAGTAGACAATCCATCATAAAAAAAGTACCAGAATGAAATAAATCTCCATTGGACAATACATAATACATACGATGATTCAAAATTAAGTCAGTAAAAACGTACATTATTGTTTAAGAGTTTGACAATACCGTATATGGTATTGGACTGTTGGCGTTCCGATTTTTCAAACTCGAGGTACAGGTCTTACTTTTCTCTCATAGAGACCCTGTAACTTTAGGGCTTCACAAGACCGTTTGTTTGACAAGCATTTGCTCATGACGCCATGTAATACATATCTTACATAATTACCTTACTCTTGATGGTAGCCTTTTCATACAAAATCTTATATCATGATTAATTGTCAACATGCATGTGTTTGTAATAAGCCTTCTGGCATAACATTATTAATCGACTTCTCACAATGCATGCATTTTGAGAAACAATCTATGACAAAGCAGAAACAAACGTCTATTTTGTTTAGCTTGACACATTGCTCGTTGCCAGTGTGAAAAAACGCAGTTAATACTTTATCCATTGGTGTACATAAAGAAAGAAAACAAAGCCTTCTTGGATTCCATGTACTTAAATATGCATAAATAGCTCCCAGCTCCAGCTATTTTCAATAACCCATTGTAAAAATGTTCATATTTCAGGGAGGCTCATGAAACTTTGTGCTTGAAATAAATCACAAATGTACAAAAAATGACATCAAATACATTCTGAAATAACACAATAGAACAATAAGTAACACTTTATAAATAAATAACACTACATGAGAAAAACACAAGCCTGGCTGTTATTCCTGTCTATAAAGTCATATTAGGTTCCTTTATACCCCCTTCGCATGTAGCGAAAATCGGTCGGACGACGAGTCTGCAAGCTCTTAATTACTAGGAGGCATGACCCTGATGCCGACGAAGAAATGTCAGACTTCCCCCC
>NC_049983.1:6831570-6833000 GCF_000003815.2 Branchiostoma floridae
TGTGAGGGGGGTATTACCGGTAAACGTCCTTACGACGTTCTTGACCAACAGATAGATGTTTGTTCTGTATCATGTTGCGGTTTTTAAATGCTGGTACATTCCTATATAACTTGTATTTAGTCTTGAGATATAGATATAGTTTTCTTCAACGTCTTTCTTCTGGGAATGTAACCTTTACTCTTTAAAAATTGATCTTGAAATATTCAGATTTCTGTGGCTATGATTGTCAGAGACCACACCAGACAATTAAAGTGTGAAGAATAACTCTTACTCCTTTTAAGACTTGGTCCATGCAATAATTTGACTCAGTCGATATAAATCCATCCCAATTAACGTTAGTTCACCTTTATCCGCGGGGTGACCTTTATCCGTTGTCTTTAAAACCAGCACATTAAGGAGTACTAAGGAGTTTCAAATTTGTAAGATTTTCAAAAATATTCCGATTTGAAACTACAGTCCGTTGCATCACATCCCTAAATTCACTTTTTGTAAACAAACAACGGATATAGGTTACCCATGAATAAAGGTGAACTACTGTTACAAACGTACAGCACTTTCAGGAACGGTAATTATTTTGCTATTGTAATGACATTCAATAGATCTACTGTATATACAAAAAATGCGAAAGGAATTAATACCATTACGATGCCAAAACAGCAATGCCTGTCATAAATGACATCATAAAATCAGCTACGTATAAATTAATCATACATATGAAATATTGTAAAACAACTCGAGTGTTTAAGACAATCATATAAAAAGATCATAAGATTCTCACTTCCTTTTGTAATGAACTATTTAGAAAGACCTGAAAAATTCAACAAGACGTATTGTAAGAAAAAAAAGCCATGTGTATTTAATTTTTACAAGCTTCTTCAGTATTTACTTCTTGCTCGTCTCTTAAACATCTACACCTACCATTTATGATGTGAATTGTCTTAATTTGTTGGAAACTCAATAAGATCCCTATGAAAGTATCAGCTACGTAGAAATTAATCATGCACATGAAATATGGTAAAACAACTCGAGTGTTGAAGACAATCATAGGAGAAATTACAAGATCCTCACTTTCTTCTATAATGAGCTCTTCAGAAAGACCAGCATACAGCTTAAGTCGTGAAAAAATTCTATAAGACGTATTGTAAGAAAACAAAAAGTCCTGTGGATTTCATTTTCACAAGCTTCTTCAGTGCCTACTTCTTGTTCGCCTCTGAAACATCTACACCTACTAGTAGTTAAAATGTGAATGGCCTTAATTTGATGGAAATTTGATGACCAATGCCAATAGCTTTTATTACAAATCTTTGAACTGGATTTTCAACGTTTAGGAGTGGGCTTTTTGGTTTTACGTAATATGTAGCCGCTAGCATTTTGTAGTCTTTGTTGGTGGTTGACAGTAGTCTTGGCTGTCATGGCCATCTATGGGTATA
>NC_049983.1:6833517-6852635 GCF_000003815.2 Branchiostoma floridae
TTGAATAAGACGTTTAATGGAGGGTCTCGTGTTTGAGGAGAGCCACACTTGGGGCACGTTAAAGATCCCACCATACTTATCGAAAAGAGTAGGGGTCCTTCCCGGTGTGAGTGGTTTTACACCTACAGTACCATGGCCGCACCTGGGGCAATAACTGGTGTATTGAGGTCACCTGAGTCCAGACACTTGCCATTTAGCCCCGCCTATTGTAAGCTCAAAATTCTGTTGAATCATTATCATCTGGCTGCGAAGAGAGAGTAGTCGGCCCACCCAATAACAATAACCAATAACAATAACAATTTCAACGACTATTTGCCGGCATCTCGTACAGGACATCTTCTGTTTTCATGTATAGGCCACCGTCTGGCCCCACATTATCATCATGACGGGGAGGGGAGGGGCAGTGAGGGCCATTTTCAGGAGGAGACTTTCTGGGTGGAGCCCAACGACTGTTTGCCGGCATCTCGTACAGGACATCTTCTGGCTTCATGTATAGGGCACCTGGCCCCACATTATCATCATGACGCGGAGGGGAGGGGCAGTGAGGGCCCTTTTCAGGAAGTGGCTTTCTGGGTGGAGCACTACTGCTATTTGCCGGCATCTCGTACAGGACATCTTCTGGCTTTATGTATAGGGCACCTGGCCCCACATTATCATCATGAGGGGTAGGGGAGGGGCAGTGAGGGCCATTTTCAGGATGGAACTTTCTGGGTGGAGCGAAGGACACGGCTTTGATTGGCTTCCCTGTACCTGTACTTTCATGTTTGGAGGGGTTTGGTGGTGTGTCCGCATCTACATAGTAGTGAGTCTGCGAGACACCTCTAATGTGCGGTAGATGTTTGGTACCAAACTGGCCCTGTGCTGTCTGATTATGACCTCTTGTCATGACAGTAGCTGTGGCGTTAGTGTTACTCAAGGCAATGTTGGAAGTTGGGTCTGAAGAAGCGTATGCCAGAGGATTCTCGGTCCTCCATTTGCGCCAGATTGCGCCAACAATCGCAACAACGACTAGCGTGGCAGCTACCGAACCACAGACAGAGGCAATGAGAACAGGAAGGGAGACACTGGGAGCAGATTCATTAGAAATTAACTTGCTTTTTGGCTTGTCCAAAGTGGTTGAGGGCATTGATGGACTTGTTTTTCCCATACAACCTACTGTTGAGCGCATTGCTGTTACATTGTAACAGTTCTTAGATGTTACTTGGGTGTCAAAATGGGTACTGAAGTTGCTTTCTGGTTTCTCTGAAGTGGTTGCAATGAGTGCTGCACTTGTGTTTTCTACATGTCCTACTGTTGAGCGCATTGTTGCACCATTATGACGGTCGTTAGGGGTTACCTGGGTATTGACATGGGAACTGCTGCTTTTTGGTTTATCTGGAGTTGTTCCAAGGGGTGTAGTTATCACCACTCTTATTTTGCCTGCAGGACCTACCTTTGATCGAGCTGTTGTGACATTGCAACAATTGTTAGAGCTTACTTGGATGCTAAGAGGCAGAGTGGCCATGTTCGGTTCTTCACAAATCAGTTCTTTAGGATTGACATCTGTAAGCTTTTGTCCCCGGAATTTGGCGGGTTGGGCACAGATTATCTGGTCTTTAAACGAAGGAAATTTTAGCCTGAAAGGAACCATCCTACAGTCACACAGCCAAGGGTTACCGTCAAGTTTTACGACAGGAATAGATGTGAACAAGCCATCTAAAGGGGGACGTGCAGACATCTTGTTTGACCTCAGGTCCAAAATGAGGAGCTTTGTCGGATATGCAAATGCACCAGGCTGAATCATTGTTATCTGGTTGTTGGAAATGTACAATCGTTGTAGCAGGGGTAGGTTTGCAAATGTACCAGGCTGAATCACTTTTATACGGTTGTATGCTAAGTCCAACTCTCGGGTCCGAGGTATACTTGCAAATTGACCGATTGCAATTAGTTTTATTTTGTTTTGAGCCAAGAACAACTTTTCTAGTCGGGGTAGGTTTTCAAATATACCATACTGAATATATGAAATACGGTTGTAAGACAGGTCTAGCAGACGTAGTTGGGGTAGGTTTGCAAATGTACCTGCCTGAATATTTCTTATCTGGTTGTTGGACAGATACAATATTTCTAGCCGGGGTAGTTTTGCAAATGTACCAGACTGAATATTTGTTATCCGGTTGTTCCTCAGGTTCAAGTAATGTAGCTGGGGTAAATTTGAAAATGTACCTGCCTGAATATTTCTTATCTGGTTGTTGGACAGATACAATCTTTCTAGCCGGGGTAGGTTTGCAAATGTACCAGACTGAATATTTGTTATCCGGTTGTAGGACAGGTCTAACAGACGTAGCCGGGGTAGATTTGAAAATGCGCCGGCCTGAATATTTGTTATCCTGTTACCTCCTAAATATAACTTGTCCGTGGATCTTGGGAGGTTCTTAGGGATGTCGATGAGGCCCTGGTTACGGCATTCGCAGCGTGCTGAAAATGGCTCACAGCTGCAGCCGGCTTCTGGCATGTTGGGCTCCTTCAGGATGATGAGAAGGAACATCAGCAGGTGTCGCAGCTTTCTTCCCATAGTGTCTGGCAACCTGAGCAAAAATTGAGAAAATCAAAAATCCCATGTATTAATTTCCAAATATGTCTGATTATTCTGTTTTTCTAAAATGATATTTTTAAAAGTCGGAATGACCTGTTTGATATTTCATGCTGATTGCTTTTTCTCCCTCTTATAGGACTGGTTTTTATTTTACTATACAATACCGTAGGTATTTTATGGACTGAAATTTTGTTGTGGTTACGTCTCTTCTTCTTCTTCTTCTTCTTTTTCTCCTGGCATATATTCAAATGGACTCATCCCCATCGTTTCTGGACCAAACGACCTGAAATTTGGCACAAGGGTAGAGTGGGCCAATACTCCCAGACGAATCTTTTATAAATGCCTTTAAAAGAAAGTTTTAGTTTTTGGGCCATGTTCAGACCAAAACTGTATAATTTTCTCCGATGACCTTGTATTACCTGAATGACACAAAATTTTGTATAGGTGTGTATGGGATATTTATTCAAGGGAGCCAGAAATCCGACATACTTTTGCTGCCAAACACGTAAATGTTTTAGTTGCAACCAACGTTTTAGTATGACTATATTTCGTAAAGTGTCAGCAATTTTTTTCATTCTAAAAGAATCCTCGAATTCTTAAACAATCCGTTTGCCATGGAAATTTTTGCAATGCGTGCTAGAATCTTTGCTTTAAGATAAGTACTGCTCTTGAATTGAGTAAATAAGCACAAAAAATCAAAACCATGTCATTGTCTGCTATAGGTACGTAATACCAACGTTTACGGTCGTATAACTTGAGGCATCTGTAGAACAAAAATACAACACAATTTCTGGTTGTAAAATAAATGTCTGTTGTTTGCATGTTTGCTCTTATGTGCAAGAATGGTAATGGAATACAGACAGAGGTAAGGGTTGCATGTGCTTGTGTCTGTTAATGTGGATATAGAAAGAAAGAATAACTTCATCCCAATCACTTAGGACTTCATCCATCTAAAGTGATGTATGCCAAAAACAGATTTGCGAGCATGTATAGCACAGGCATGGTATTTCCATACCAACTTTCAGGTCATTTGGTTCAAATTTCATGGCAGAGGATCCAGAAACCAAAAAAGGCCAATAAAAAGGTTGAAGTGATGTATGCCAAATCAAAGGCACCCCTATACCAAATTCCAGGTTATCCTGTTGTAATACGCTATATTTTTGGAATGTTCCATTTTTTCAAAGGCTGGGACACTTGTGCAGCATTATTGCTTAGGGAGGAAGGTGGGGTGAAATATGCCGTATTTGGTCATGAGCAAACGCCAGCCTTTCTAGCTTATTGTTGATTTTATAACGCTAGGTAGAGAATTCAATATTCCTTTTGTTGCCGAGAGAAAATTTATTGTCGGCAGACTATACAATACAACCCACTCAAATACATTTCAAACATGCAAAACATCATAGCAATGTCACCATTGTATAAATTATAAGAGCTTTGTGATTGATGTGCTTATAGAATGTGCTTTGATAGCTAGTCAGTAATATTTGATAATTAGTTTTATTGATATGGCCGTGTTGATTTTCTGACGCCGTTCTTTTACACTAACATGAAGGTTTCTATTTTAACTACTTTAACTTTTTTTTACCTTTCATTTAAGTTAAGATCAGACCTTTCAGATAATGAACAGGCCACGTCAAGCAATTCAATTGTTGCAAAACATTGAAAACAACATAACAATATCGTCATTGCATAATGAATAAGCGCGTGGTTACTGATGTGCTTATAGAATGTGTTTCAATAGTTACAATATTTCAGTAATGTTTAATTATAAATTATTTGATATGGTTGTGTTAATTGTCTGAAGATGTCTTTTTATATTAAAATTGAGTCTTTCAAACCTTTTTCTTTCTTTTCACTGACTCCCGATCTTTCGGATAATGAACAGGCCACGTCAAACAATTAAATCTCCATGGATACGATTAGGAAATTTTCTTCCGGACTTTTCGAGTGACATCCAGTAATCTTCTCCAGACGTTTCGAGTGGTATCCGTCACAATTATCATAGATATCTCCAAATTTTGTAGAGAGCGTACACAGGATTGTCAGTATGTAACATAAGGTAAAAATCTAGTGTGGGCAATTTATTCAAATACGATTAAACAACATTGTCATCATATAGCTAGAAGAACAGAAAATGTAATGTCGGCAGACGACTGCCCACGCAAACAAATTGCAATGGAAAACAACAGACCAATATCACCATTTATAAGCGCGTGGTGACTGATGTGCTTATAGAATGTGCTTCAATAGCTATTCAGTAATGTTTAGTCATTATTTTTCATATGGCTGTGTTGATTGTTGAGATGTTTTTTTCATGTTGAAATTGAGTCTTTCAAACCTTTTCTTTTTTTTCTTTTCACTGACTCCAGGATTTTCAGAAAATGAACAGGCCACGTCAAACAATAAAATCTCCAGAAATGGGTAAACTTAAGAGATTTTCTTCCAGACGTTTCGAGTGATATCCGTCACAATTTTTTTATAGACATCTCCGAATTTTGTAGAGATTGCACACGATCGTCATTATACAACTAAAAGTAAAAATTTAGTGTGGGCAATTTATACAAATTAATAAATACGATTAAACCACATTATCATCACGTAGCTAGAAGAACAGAAAATGTAATATCGGTGGGCTGCCCACGCAAACAAATTGCAAAACCTTTAAAACAACATAACAATATCACCATTGTATCAGAGCGTGGTGATTGGTATGCTTATTTAATGTGCTTCAGTAGCTTTTCAGTAATATTTAATCATTAGTTTTGTTGATATGGTAATGTTGATTGTCTGGCGCTGATCTTTGATAATAACATGTTCGCTTTTTTTTACTATTTTGTTTGCTTTTTATTGAAGGCCAGACCTTTAAGAAAATGAACAGGCCACGAGAATATTTCTTGGTCCTTGATTTTTCATATGATAAGGGAGAGCAGGATATAAAACAGAGGATATGAAATTCAAAAGAGGAACAGACAACAGTGTAACCAGTAATTAAACCCAGATATACTAAAGAAATACAAACGGTCAACATTTACATATGTATACTGGGCTAGTCGACATTAGTCTCATAGATGTATTACTCCGAGTGGGTACTGAACGCGCCCATCTAAAACACATATTTTGCTTTGCCTTCAATGCATTAAAAAAAATCATCAATGAGACTTTCAAACAATGAATTTTAAACTTCAAAATAGTCTCTTCGATTGTTGATACGAAAATCACAGCATTCGGAGTCCCGACCCAAAAGTAAAAAAAAATCAAAGCATTTGAGCTCATTCATATGCCGCGTGGTGCATGTGATTCTTTTCATTTTTCAAATCTATTAACAAGAAAATGAAGTGGCGACCTAAACAACAAAATATCTAAGTGGTGTGAACTTACCATGAGAATATAAAGAGTTGAATTATTTTGGTATTATCGCCATCTTGGGTCCTTTTGCCTTGTGCTTTATGTAGGCACATGCAGACCTTTCGTACTTTTATCAAACATTTATCAATTTTCTTTGTTTTTTTTAAAGAACGGAAAACATTATTTTTATTACTTCTAAACGACAGAAAGAGAGTTCCGAATGATATTTTTAGACGTCTTATAATCTTAAAGTCCATAATCTACAGTTCAATTCTGTGATTCATTTTGCACAGATGGAAACTGGAGTGAAGATGCGTATATTAAAGAGCGCACTGACCAGACGTTCTCTCCCAACGTGTACCGGGTAACATACAACATGCATTTGTATGTGATTTTATACCGTGAAAATCTCAATGAAGTAACATTATTTGAATTATTTTTTTACAACCATTAATAGCATTTTCTCTGCTTTTAACTGCCTTCATAGGGCATGAAACGTTAACTTATTGTCGCGACGTGTTTTCATTTGAAAGTCTAAACTTACCTTTCAAGCTTTTTAGAATATCTTCATTTGGCAGTTTCTCTCTCGGTAAGGAAGTCACGAAGGACTGCCCTGTCTCTTGTTGCAGTTGTACCACCCAGATGTGAGCTCCATGTGGCCGTTACGAACGGATTGTGGCAAACAATGTTTGATTAGTCTTACTCATATGGGCGTGTTGATTGTCTGACTCTGACGTTACGAGTGGTACGAAGGTGCTCTAATGGAAAATACAAACGCGCTATTTGTCGAGAAATTGACGAATTGCAGAGCGTCTCTTATGAGGAGCCAATGGCATACGATTAGAATGACGACATCCACAAGGTTTCAAAACTCATATTTAGTCATCTTTAGTCCATTGAGATTAATATTAAATACACGGCGGTCGGTTACTAGGGGCAACGTTCCACTGTAAGGGCCCTTCGTATCAGGTTACCGAGCTCCAGCGCGGTCCCCCGGCAACCTAACTGTAACTGTTTCTTCTTCTTAAAGATCATGATAGTTAGAAAAGTAACGTTCGCACGTATCTCACTAAAATTGAAATAAAATTAGTTCGTGTGGTGCAAAATCTTGTCTCATTTTCTGTCAGAAAGATGTCTAGTTGTTTGATTTAGAAAAGGTATTCGGAGGACAAAAAACAAATACCATTTTTAAATTGGTCCTAAATTTGACCGAAAATCCAAAACTCTTATATCATATACATGTCAACTGTAAGATAAAACTTTCTGTCATAGGGATTTTTAAACTTCTACTTTAAAAACTATTTTTTACAGCCCATATGATTTTAACTCTTGTTTCACACTCAAAGACCAGTAAGTCAAAATTGCCTCCATGTTTGAAAGATCTCCAAGACACAAATCTAGAGATATACGTTGTCTATCATTTAAGTACTGAAAGAGTTTTCACGCGTTTTGTAAGGGATTTAAATACCATTTTGGTCGTATGTCGTGTCGCACTGATAGGGACAGATGTTATTTTGTTAAACATCTAGGTAAACAATATTCAAAGCACTTGAATTTCCACAACTGGATAAGATGAGGATATTTTCTTCCAGACTTTTTGATTGACACCCATCACTCTTCTTCATAGATATCTCCGAATTTTGTAGAGATTGAACATGATCGTCATTATACAACTAAAAGTAAACATTTAGTGTGGACACTTTATACAAATACGATTAAATAACATTTATCCGATCTAGAAGAACAGAAAGTGTAATATCGGTTGGCTGCCCACACAATATGCAAAACAACATATATTAACAACATTACCATTGTATAAGAGAGTGGTGATTAATGTGCTTATTTAATATGCTTCAATAGCTATTCAGTAATTAGCTTTGCTCATATGGTTCTGTTTATTGTCTTAAACTGCTTTTTTTATAGTAACATGGAGTTTTTTTGTGGCCTTTACTGACGGTTCGACCTTCCAGATAAGAAGCCCTGGATCAGGCCACGTCATCTACTTTTCTTGGTCCTCGGGTTTTTGTATACATGTATGCTGATAACGGAGAGGAGGATATAAAATGGAGGATATGAAATATATATAAAAGAGGAGTAGACAACGCTGTAACCTGTAATAAACTCAGATACACTAAAGATATACAAAAAGGCAACACATACATATGCATACTATTCTGGTCGACATTAGCCCCCGTGGCAGTCTCCGAATGGGCCTTTTTGGGCGGGGGGGGGGGGGTCTTTCCAATGTTGGTTTGGTTCTCTTATGCCGGAAAAGGAAGGAAGTTTGCCGAGGGATGGATTTTGTTCCGTGGAAGGGAGATTTGCCCCGTTTTGGATTAACCGAAATAACGGAGGCTCCGAAACGGGGCAAAACTCCCTTTCCCGGAATACGAGAACCTAGCCAACGCTGACAATCACGAACCAGCACCCCCCCCCCCAAAAAAACGGATTGGCACGGAGACTGCCACGGAGGCTAGGTCGACATTACTAACAATGAATTTTAGACTACAAAATAGTTTATTCTATTGCTAGTACCAAAATCACACAATTCGGAGCTCATTCATATGCCGAATGGTGAATGCGATCCTTTCTAATTTTTTATTGGTTAAATAAAAAATGAAGCAACAAAATCCAAAGAACAAAATATTCAACTGGTGTAAACTTACCGTGAGAATGCCAAGAGTTCAATTGGTTTTGGCATTCTCATCATCTTGGGTCTTTAGGCATTGTGCTTTTATGTTAATCTCCAACCAGATCCACGGTGCGTTATCTATAGTATCAAACTTCCCGTAGGTGCCTGTTTGACTCCCTTAACCGGCTATACTCCTTGGCCAGCTTTGAAACTATCTTATGGCACCGTAGGATCTGCTTGGAGATTACTTTTATGTGAGCACATGGCATGAATATGTTTCGAACTTTTACCCCTTTCGTTTTATTCAATGCCAACTTTTGTTTCTTGTTTTAAAGAACGGAAAACATTGTTTTACTATGTCTAACCGACAAAGAGAGAGTCCCCAATGATATTTCTAAGGCGTATTCATATTTTAACTCTATAATCTATAGTGCATTTTGCAAGGATGGCAGCTCGGGGGGTGTTGTGTATATCAAGCCAAGACTGGCAAGACAATCTTTCTTGACCAGACGTACGCGTTCTCTCCCCACGTATACTCGTGGTAACTTACAACATACATTTGTACGCGATTGTTTACCGTGAAAAGCTCCATCAAGTTGATAACTCATTTGAGAATTCATTTCTTTTACAACCATTGATAGTATTTTCTATGCCTTCATCAGGCATTATAAACGTTAACTGATTTCCGCAAGGTGTTTTCCTTTGAGAGTTTATCAAAACTTACCTTTCAAGCTTTTCAGAATATCTTCAGTTTTCTTTCGGTAAGAAAGTCATAAATGTCTGTCCGGTTTCTTGCTGCAGTTGTACCTCCCAGATGTGAGCTCTGTGTGGCCGTTACGAACGGATTGTGACAAACAATGCTTGATTAGTCTTACTCATATGGGCGTGTTGATTGTCTGACGCTGACGTCACGAGTAACACGAAGGTGCTCTGATGGACAATCCAACGGCGCCATCTTCCGAGAACTTGACCAATTGCAGAGCGTCTCTTATGAGGGGCTAATGGCAAACATACGATTACGATTAGCCTCGCAAAGACTCGCTTTCACGGCAAACTCCCTTCCTCGGCAAACTTCTTTTCCCAGCGGAAGAGAACCGCGAAAATCGCGACACCCCCCCCCCCCCCCGCTAAAATAAAAACTAGCCCCGTTCGAAGACTGCAACGGAGGCTACGATTACGATGGCGTCATCCATAAAGTTTCGAAACTCATATTTGGTAATAGTCCTTTTCTATCAATATTTAGTGCTTTATTGTCTGAGCCGATTTTTTTAAATAAGAGTTTTTTTAATAAATATGAGTTTTTTTTAAATAAGAAACTCATACTTGGTAATCTTAGACCTTTGCTTTCAATATTTAGTACTTTATTGTTTGAGGCGATTTTTTAAATAAAAAAGATTTTAAATTTAAAATAATGAGGTATGTCAGTTTAGTGTTACGTTTCACAGTCATGACAATTTTTTTCCAAAATCAATGACGTTTTTCTTGGCTTTCAAAAATGGCGGAAGACGAAAACACTTTATTTGGCATTCTAAATCCGCCCTTATGTCTCTTTTATTACAGACAAAAAGAAACTACTACTCCGCCCCTAACATCACAGAAACACAAAAGAGTCGAACTCAGTAAATAAGAATTTAGAGTTATCTTTTAGACTAGAGTAGGATAACTCGAAAGCGTATAATTCTGTGTCTCACTGGGCCGAGCCTGTACGTTGGTGACTGCTTGCTAAGGGCGCGGTCACATAGGTCTTGCGATCGTCGAACGATTAATATAAACGCTAAGTAATAAAGAAATAATGAACAAAACAAAATTAAGATGCCAAGCAAATGACTGGGTTTTAAAGGGGATGGCGAAGATGTTACCAGTGTTGGTTCTCATGTCCAGGTACTTGGACACTTGATATGCGTGCGTGAGGTGTTCTTGTAACTTGTGAGCCTGTTCAAGGCATTTCTTTCCACCGACAAAGTTTTGCGGGGCCAATTTTTCAACCGTCCTCTGTTTTGTACGCGGTAATTAAGTAACAAAATATGTTGACCTGCCTGTGTTTATGCTGCCTATAAAGGCCATGTCCTATATGCAATAATATTGCCACAGCACTGCGGTCTGATTCACGCCCCGTGCCTTCCCTGCAACGTTCCGGAACGGAAGACATCGTTTAGCAAACTTCACGGAGGTGAACGTGAAAAACACGTATTATTCTCACTAACACCATACATATATTAGGAGGTATCAAGTACACGAGTTGAGTAGTTGCAGCCAGGTTATAGTCCGTGTAACACAAACTCCGCTGTCCGGCTGAAGTTTGGTGGGTCGCTTTAACCGAGCCCGGTCTGGTAGTTTGCCGCCTGAAGCCTGAGAGTGTTGTTTTTATTTGGTAACACGCGAAGACACGTCAATATCACCTTGAAGATCGTTTTGCCAACTTTGCGGCACTGAACGTGGGAAAAGTGTGGTGGCCTCACTTAACCGCTGCAGTAGGGAGCACGGACAATATAGTTGAGGCCCGCTGTCCACTGTTTACGTTCTTGAGAGCCCGGCCTTGAGTGTTTTTCGGGACCAGGTGAACAAGCGAAGATACGTCAACACCAAGATCACCTCGCATTCTACGTAAATCGTCCTGCAATGTCCAAGGTAAGATCTTTCTTCTCATTCATTCTCATAAGTTCATCTTTGTCGACTTGAAACCTTATCTGTGCTGGAGTAAATCATCACTAAGAAACGTTTAACAGTAATTTCTATCATGAAAATTTGACCCCCATTAGAAACGAATTTAATAGAAGCGGTGGGTTCCTCCTAATTCGCTGACAAGGCCTGGAGTTAGACGGTCGGAAATTCGGGTGTCAATTTTTGTGTAGAGACTTGCATATTCAAAGGGGTTCATTGTTGTTTTGATGTACTTACAAGAAGTAGTCTACTGTGTCTTGCTGGGAACGTCAAGACTTGTTGGCGTTACTACGAACAACTTTACTGATCCAGACTTCAGTGCTCCCGTTCTCACGACAGTTGTCAAGTTGTCCATGAGGTTCGATTTGCCGCCATACTGCCTCATTCAGCAACTTTATAATCCGCAAAATTGCAGATATACCCCGGACATACATCCCAATCCGCGAAACTGCCGTGCAACTAAGAAAATTTTGTTTTCATTGTCATGTCCAAGTTTATTACACAACACCTCTTACTGTCAAAACGATGTTTTCACGTGTTACTCTCGAACGCGTACAGAAACGAGCTCAGGCTGTGGCGTCGGGCGTGGCGTAACTGGTAGAGCGTTCGGCTCGGAATCTATGGGTTCTGAGTTCGATTCCCACCGTGCCCCCGACGTTGTGCCCTTGGGAAAGGCACTTTACACGACTTTCTTTCTGTCTGTACCGTGTATGTGGCATTGTTAATATAAGTCACAAAACTTGAGTGCAGTGCCACATCGTCCTCGTATGTACAGGCCTCGTCTGTCCAAAAGCAAATAGAAAAAAGAAGCTCAGCTAGCGAGCTCAGCGTAACATCTACGGACACAGCAGCAACCCAGCGTCGTTAACTACCTTCCCCACCCTGCAGTCCAGACGAGAAAATGCTGCAAGATCGTTATACACACAGATGCTGGCCAGTGACCATCCTTTGCACTTTATGGTCCCTGACGACAGGGAGGTTGCGACAGGACGAACATTGCGTAACTCCAGTCACCGAACACTACCTAAATGCAGGACCGAAGGACTCAAACCATCATTCTTATACCGAGCCACAGTGCTCCACAACAACTCGTTTTAATCTAATCTTACAGACAGTTTGAAATGTTCACAAACTGCAATTTCTAATTCTTTTAGAAATGAATGACTACATGTGTCTGTATTTTATATACGTAGTTTTAAGCATGTTTCATATGTCAATTTCTCTCCTTCGTTATGATTTTAACACCTCCATTTTAAACACTGTAAATTAGCGACCTATTCAAATCATGTCTCCATGTACATGAAATCTGCTACGCTAAATAAATTCTTTGATTGATTGAAAAAATGTTCAACTGCACGGGTATGTACAGGGCTAGTGGTGAATGCATGAAACAGGCACCGAAAACTGCCTAGGTTATGCATAGTTTGCGTGTAGACATTTTCTGTTGATTGTAATAGAGTTTTTGATCCAAGCTATAGATTCGTTGGAAATCATCATGTGTTGCCACTGAGACTATGACATATAACATATAACTGAGACATATAACATGCTAGAAGAGTTAGCTGGCAAAAAAAAAAAAACACGGTGACCTATGTCGCAAACTGTAGTTTAGGGCTGGCTAACTCGTCTGGTGTGCTTGTGTTTGTGTGTGCTTTGTCTATTTGACCAATTTCTACCGTTCCGAGCGACATCTGGAGAGTAGAGGCACTTCACTGTAGCCTTGTTTTCATGAGTGTACGAAAGGTGCTCTGATTCAGGTTTGCCCACTCTACTGCGTTTTACTGCATGAAAGCATTTTGTATGTCCTGCACTGAAAGTGAAAGCACTATTTCAATGGTAGCAGGTGATGTTGATGATATCTATAACTTTTACTTTGTACTTCCTGGGGGATATTTACCTTTCCCATCGCCTTTAATTGTGTACACACACAGATATTGGGAACACAGATGTCGAATTCACACGTGCTAATTGTTGACAATGTTGCATCAACAATCAGGAAGCCATCTGAGAGCGAATCAAACTTATATACACAAGGGCCTATACATGGCTGCTAGCTGAACCAAAAAACTCTGATTCACGCTCCATGTCTTTCCTGCAACGTTCCAGAACGGAATAGAATGTTTAGCAAACTTCACGGCGTTAAACGGGAAAAACACACATTGTTCTCACTAACACCAAATAAACACGAGTTGAGTACTGGCGGTCCGTGTAATGGAAACACCGCCGTCCCTTGGCTCGATATCAGATGTCAGACAGTTTATCGTTTGAAGCCGGTCTTGGGTGTTTTCGGTAACAGGTGAACGGGCGAAGATACGTCAACTGAGATCACCACGGAGATAGTTTTGCCAACCTTGAGGCAGTGAACGTGTAAAACGAATACCATTACCACTAACACAATAATCGGAAGCACCTACTACACCTGGTACCGATGACCCGATAACTGAAGCTGGCATTGAGTGTTTAACTTATTACCGACATAACCACGGAGGCAGTTTTGCATGCTTATTTGATGATCGAAAACTTCATCCGATACATGACGTATTTTGGGAGTTGAAATCTGTTACTTGATAGCATGTATCCTCGAGGGCAGCTGCCATGCATGGCAGACCCTCTGGGTGGCTGGCGGGTTCTATGACTTTGGGGGTAATTTTCACTCTTCTCTGTATGACTTAATGTAAGCAATACGCCCACCCAGGCACTGCCGTGGAGCGTGATAAAATGTGATGAGGAAAAGCAGAGGCTACCGGCATGCTAACAGGTGCAGGAAACACACCTGCGAAATGACGTCATCCTCGCATCAAGTGGCTTCCTTGTGTATTGCTCGTCACTGATTGGCTGCCAAGTGACGGTGCCCGGTCAAGGTGACACGTGAAACTGCAGATTTCTGAACTCTGGAAGCGCATCAGGGTGTTAGAGTTAGACCCCGTTCACACTCAAAAAAATGAAGCGGCTTCAACGTAGAAGCCGCTTGATCCGGATCGTTTTCTTGAGTCTGAACGCTCCAAGCGGCTTGGATTTTCGCCGATCCGGCTCGTTTACAATCCAACCCTGGGAGGTAGTTTGAGACACTTGTGAACAAGCCGCTTGGCTGAAATCGCGATCTGTGGCTAGATTCTAAGACCCCGTTCACACTCAAAAAAATGAAGCGGCTTCAACGTGGAAGCCGCTTGAACGTGCAAGCCGCTTCAAAAAAATTACGTTCACACTCATTTCAGACAATCCGATTAATCGCACACAATTCCGTACCTGGACTTCAGGTACTTTTTTACAACATTGTTTGTAGGTTTTCTCAAACCCACTCTTAATAGTGTTATACCATGATCCAGAGAGAAAGCTGTTCAAAGATATGCTTGTTTTTTGTGATTTTTTTAGCTTGCTGTGTTTCCTCTCTCTTCGCGTGATAAAAAAAAAAGCTTTGTTTGCTTCCCATTCCACTTGCCTTGACCCTACAGCGATTTTTTTCTTCCCAGACATTATCATTGGGCACAAAAATCAGTAACGTGAGCAAACCTGTCAGTGTGGCGTGTGTTCCTGCTCCCGATACCTGGATATATAACCTCCAACAGGGGGCAAATCGGAAACTTGCATAGAATCTATCCCGCGTTGCGTTCACACTCGCGATTTCAGCCAAGCGGCTTGTTCACAAGTGTCTCAAACTACCTCCCAGGGAAGGATTGCAATCGAGCCGGATCGGTGAAAATCCAAGCCGCTTGGAGCGTTCAGACTCAAGAAAACGATCCGGATCAAGCGGCTTCCACGTTGAAGCCGCTTCATTTTTTTGAGTGTGAACGGGGTCTATGTAAATTTCCGATTTGCCCCCTGTTGTGTTGGAGGTTATATATCCATGTATCGGCGGGAGCAGGAACACACGCCACATTGACAGGTTTGCTCACGTTACTAATTTTTGTGGCCAATGATAATGTCTGGATAGAAAGAAAAAAAAACGCTGTCGGGTCAAGGCAAGTGGAATGGGAAGCAAACAAAGCTTTTTTTTATCACGCGAAGAGAGAGGAACCACAGCAAGCTAAAAAATCACAAAAAAACAAGCATATCTTTGAACAAATCTCTCTCTGGATCATGATATAAGACTATTAAGAGTGGGTTTGAGAAAACCTACAAACAATGTTGTACAAAAAGTACCTGAAGTCCAGGTACGGAATCACAATCAGCTTGGATTGTGTGCGATTAATCTGATTGTCTGTAATGAGTGTGAACGTAATTTTTTTGAAGCGGATTGCATGTTCAAGCGGCTTCCACGTTGAAGCCGCTTCATTTTTTTGAGTGTGAACGGGGTCTTAGGCTCACGTCGCATTTCCAAACGGGGGGTCCGGTCGGGCTGTTTGTGGAAACGAAAAATAGAAATTTATACCTAAAAATATGCACAAATCATGCTCATGAATCTCATTTTGGAATGTTGTACATTTTGGTGCCTTTTGTATCAATCATTTCGCTCCCTAAAGCTACCCGACCAGGCCCCGGCTTGGAAATGTGACCTAAGTCTTACACGGAATTTAGCGGACAAGAAAGAGACGGGCAAAAGAAAAAGCAACCTCGGATCTCTGTCTGTTATTGTATAATCTCAATGGCAACGCGGTCACAGCTAAAACTATATTTTTACTTCACGCAGAGCATGGTGGGAATGTCTGTGACGCTTCCTGTACTCGCGGTGCTTGTCGGGATCGCCCTGCCCACTGCATGTAAGTTATGGATTGTACACATCGAAATTCTGAGCTATCAAATAATATCTACTAGGGAAAAATCGAACTTTCATGTCAAACATGATTTCTAAGCTGACAAGGGCTTTTGGTAACAGCAAGGGGAAAAGACCAGTATTGTAAGATGGATTTATCATATCATTGCGATCAACAATCCTCCCTCTTTGGTGTTTTGTCCCCCAGCTGCAGCAACCACGTCAGCTCCCTGGTGGTGGACAACAACCCCTCCCACAGGTGAGTTCTCATTCATACCTTTACAAAGTGGGCTATATCAGGAAATTAAGGCTGGCTCCGGCTTGTTTATAGCATGTTTTGCTGTCCTGGTAGATCGCGGAGGTACATACCCAACAAGTCGCCGTCGTTGAGAATATAATAGGATGTCAAATCAGGAAGCGTGTATCACTTAAACAGTTAACGACATTCGTCCCTGCCATCAATCATTCTCAGGAATTCCGTGTTTCCCCTTGGGATGCGTATAAGAGTTGTCGTCGGAGATGTCCCATCCGCTTTAGCTTTCGCGATTCGTACAAAAGAAGTTCCGTCTTTTCCACACAAAAGATCCTGCGACATTGTTGTTTTCAAATAAGATCGAAGGCGAAGCAAGTGTTTGGACTTGGCTGTCTACACTGCACGAGGGCACGGTGGGGTGGGGGTGGGGTTGGGGTGGTGGTAGCTGGCGGTTATTAGGTGTTTACAGTCGATAGGACTTGAACAATGACCAGAAACCGTGTTCTATTCTCTCAACAGTACCAATGCCGTAGGTCTTATAAAAAGACATTTCTTTAACACGGATCAAATGGAAATGTCATTTTCTGATTTCGTGATGTTTATGATTAACGGCACTGAGCGCAACTTTAATCCAACAATTTTCAGAACCTATCTGTTAGTCAAAAACTAGCTCCGGTATGCAAATTCTTTTAAGTGTTTTACAAAACCAGTAAGGTAGATCTATACGACTTAAAACCTTGTAAGTTTGAGCTCACAAAGATTGCACGTTGCAGCGACAAGTTAATCAATCTTCCGGTATGTTTTCCTTCCCTAATCAAGCCATGGAAGGGGGGCAGCGATCGTAATTTCAAGCAATTCTACTTTTCGTCCTCACATTAAACATTCATCATCACAGTGAAATATAAAACAGATTAATCAACTGTCCATCCAAGACAACCAACATGCCTTGGTGTGTCCCTCTTTCAAGTACTGATCCAGGCTTTGTTACATTTATTCAGCGGAAATCCGAACATCCGCCATTTTGAATCATGCCTTAGCACGCCCCTATTCTTGAAAGTGCTCACATCCAAAGGCTAGCAAGATGGATCTCAGCGGCGATACCAACAGCCCCACATGGGGGACGTAATGTAGGCAGTTTGTAGTGTGTTTTGTGGGTATATTTTTGGAGAGCCATTCACAAAACAATATATTTTACCACCATTTGCTTACCAAACAACGTACGAAAAATTTCATAGAACGTCATAACTGTGTAGTGGAACAGCAGAACGGATTTGCCGCTGGTTGATGTATTTTCGGGCCGTTTTTTGATCGCTACTATCAGCAGTTTCCCGACATGCCGATTTTCCAATTTAACCATGAGTAAGTGCCTGCCGATTGATACAAATTTGTCGTTGTAAATATGAAATCCATAGATAAACAGCCTTGTTATATGATTGTGTTGGATTAAAGTTCCACTGGGAAAAGCATCCCAAAGGACTTGCTATCAGTTACACTGTCCTGAAATGTTATTTTCTCGCGACACAACAGAAAGTGGCAGACCAATGCACGTGTAGCAATGGCCGGGGAAACATTGTAAACAATGCACTAAACAGTTTCCAGAATGCGCAAAAGCCCGCTTGTTTATTCATGGTTCAGTTTGGAGTTTGCTGGAATGTGTTGGATTAAAGTTCAGTGCCGTTACCTTTTTACTTTTCCCTCTGGATGTTTACAAATACGTGAGAACCAAAACGCTTCACCAGAAACATTGATCTAATTCCTTTCTTTGTGGAAAATGTTACCTGTGTGTTATTCGTATGAATTATGCAAATCTTTCTATTGGTCCAATCCCTCCCCGCAGCGAGGCCATGTGGAGACTTCCCCTGGAGCCCTGAAAACGCCACAGTGGACTGTGACTACAGCTACTACAGGTCCAGCAGCCTCTACGACCTCATCACCGGTACACGGTACTATGGTGATTTCAGAGGGCGTTGTGCGGTCAACTGTGCCGATAACACGATGATAGGGTCGCTGGTTACTTCCTACAATGGATCTCACAACTACTACTACTGCCATGTAGACTCGTCAACATGGCTTGGAACCGAACCTCGGTGCGAAGGTAAGGATTTTAAGTAGGGCAAGAAGTCACAAATTTTGATTGAAGATGAATTAATGTCTTCGTCTGATTTATCTGATCGATTTTAGCAATCTGTCTACATGCCTTTTTCAGGTGAAAAATACGCGCAAACCCTCTGTCGATCTTAAATATGGCCGACCTTTCATCGATACGCCCGGAGATCGTCGATAATATGACAGGGGTATTACGAAGATATCGCCAAAAATTGAAACCTTTCCACCGCATAAACACATTTTTTGACCAAATGAAACAGCGGGGTCCAAACGGACGCGTCGTGTTCTCCATAGTATCTTCTTTTTAGATATCAAAGTAATAAGAGAAGAAATATGTTGACATGTATATCTTCTTCTGTGATTAGTTCCCGCTAATAAATCGTCATAATGTATGCCAGAAACAGATGAAATGAAGCGCGTTTTGATCCAACTGTCCACACACATGCCGAAAACAATGTCTCTACCTTTTAAGGTTGCTAACAAGATCAAACGTATATGTGACAGAAATTTGACGATTGTCTCCCACAGCGAAGCCATGCGGCGAGTTCCCGTGGAGTCCCGCTAACGCCACAGTGGACTGTGACTACAGCTACTACAGTGCCGGGTACTACCAGGACCGCGTGTCCGATACCGTACTGTACGGCGGTCTCATGGGCCGCTGTAAGGTCTGGTGCTCGCTTCCGTTATTTACGACAGGGGCGCCATATCTGTCCCCTGACGGAGAAGGTTACTTCTACTGCCACATACCAACCGCAACCTGGCTGGGACAAGAACCTCAATGTCAGGGTAAGAATAGAGCATCTGTAGCATGCTGAGGCACAGACGTTCTTACATAGATATTGCCGATTATGATGGTGAT
>NC_049983.1:6852735-6977169 GCF_000003815.2 Branchiostoma floridae
GCCTTTGGATGTACCCTGGCTTTCTCAACCATCACCCTTAGTTTCTGACCACCCTGCTTCTAAATATTACTGAGCTTACGCGAGAGACCCCTTATGAAAACTGTAAGCCCTATTCCCCGATTGGCTCTTTTTTTTTGGGGGGGGGGGGTGTATATGTCCACAGGAACTAAAAGTGACCGTTGAGAAAGCCGGTTACATCTACAGGCGATTTTGCTGTTGGAGGGTTCTTAGTCGGCACCTTATTCGCTTCACTTCTTGGGGACATTCTCTCTATCCTACGCAGGGACATCCAACAGCCAAACCGCCTTTATTTTTTTTCTCTACAGTTGTCTCCAGGTATGCGTGTATTCAGCGTGTATTCAGCGTTCGCTGTCTTCAATAGCCTGGTATCAGTGTCCAGCAAAGCTGCGGAGAGACCTGGCAGCAATAACGTATTTGAATAACATGTAACAGACTTCATGTACTTCTTCAAGCGTTTAACTTACAATTTCCTTCATCACAGACGACCCGTGTGGCCCGTTTCCGTGGCAGCCCACCGACGCCACAGTCGACTGTGACTACGCGTACAACAGTTCGGTCAGATACTTCAACCGACAGACCTGGTCATATTTCTACCCCGAAGGACGCTGTTCTGTCACCTGTTTTAACAACCAGACGGTGATCGGGGCGTCATACCTTTCTCCTGATGGAGGAAACTACTACTACTGCCATCCTGAGGCCTCAACGTGGTTAGGGATAGAACCGTCTTGTCAAGGTAACAAGATCTACTTAACCAAAAGGAAACTACCGTGGTAGCATATTGAAGTGGTAGCATATTGAAGTAGGTACGAGTATTTGATGCTTGTAAAGCAGCGACGGGAAGTGTGGAAAACTAAAATTTGACACGATAAGCTAGGCTTGTTGTGCCAGATCAAGTATCCGTCGCTTTACCATTAGAAGAAACATTCAATCGGCTATTGCCGAACACAGAAGATTAAGCATATCCTAGCAGATCCAAGCAGATCCTACAGAAGCATAAGATAGAATCAAAAGCTGCCATAGAAGTAAAGCCAGCCTAGGAGTGTGTTTGGCCAACGCACCTGATTAGGCTTCACAGTATTTATTATGAGTGCATGCGCATGTCAACTTTGTACATAAAAGGTGTTCTTGACCAGAAAATCTTGTCTCGGCCTCTAGTTTACCCGTTTGAACCAGGAGGCTTTGACTGTTGGATTAAACAAAGCAATAATGACCCAAATTACACATTACTGACATTACTTCTCCACAGAGAAGCCGTGTGGAGACTTCCCGTGGAACACCGTTGATGTAACGGCAGACTGTGACTACGATTTCCGTGAAACATGGACCTGGCCCAGCCTGCTGTATATCCGCGGCCGCTGTCGTATCTCCTGCCTTAACGCTGTGCTGCTAGTCGGTCCACCGGCAGATCATAGCAGATATTACTCCTGCAGCGTCAACAACGCCAGCTGGACCGGTAGTGAGCCTGTCTGTATCGGTAAGTTTCCCATTGAACGTACTTTTAAGTTTTGTTTCTAAGTGGTTTTCTTGCACGTGTACTTAATTTCTACATATCTCTAATCGACCATTAGGGTCCATAGAGTTAAAAAAGACAGAAATAGGAAAAATTTTGAAAACATAACTTCGACTCTTTATGACCTTCAAAACTAAGATATGACACGATAGACAAGGCATAAAGATGAATGATAAGCTTTTGTCCTTATTTCAATACCGAATTTTGCATATAACTGCCATCCAAACACCCATCTACCGGCAGACAATCTTACAAACAAGGCAGGTCGGATGCCATCTTACTGCAGATTCTTTTAGCATTGGCTTGAATACTAGTACTTCAAAACCGATTAGTGATCTGAAGCCTTCCATGCATTATGACTAGACCATGGCCTATAAGATGTACTAGTTTATCTTGTCCTTACTTGGTTCCAGGTGGGTTCAACCAGTCGTCGGTAACAGAAATGGAGACGAACCGAGTCCGACTGGTGGGGGGAGACTTCTACGGCTGCATGGAGCTGTACGATAACGTCACACAGCAGTGGGGACCTGTCGTCGGGTTCACTGTTTTCCCGAACATAGATGACTCCAGAATGGCCTGGGCCGACCTAGCCTGCAGGGACGTAGGGTTTGCTGGAGGTTTGGCCACTCAAGCGTTCCCCAATGGTGGTACCTGGCTTCAGACGATATCAGACCGCTTCTATACGTCCTACTCCAGACCTAACGAGACAGGTCCGAACTTCTTCCTGGACACGAGTTATCTCGCCATGTCTGTCGTGTCCGCGGGAGGAGTTCAGCACCTGTACGACACCGTGGAGAGAGTGGTCAGGGGGGAATGCACGGCGACAGAGAGCAGATGGTACTGTGATCAATACCTGATGTGTTTGGCCTGTCAGAAGGAGCCAGAAAGTAAGTCCGTAATCCTATGGTCATTGTATCTGAATTACTATGGTATCTCAAACTATGTGGTGTTTCATGCAAACTGCAAGCAATGTAAGATAAAAGTAAGTATGAACTTATTACAAGCTAGTTGTAACTGCAACTAGACTTTCTCTTCCCCAGTCCAGTGTGACGTGTCTGTAACTCCCCATGTCCCTCCCCAGTCCAGTTTGACGTGTCCCGTATCTCCCCATGTCCCTCTCCAGTCCAGGGTGACGTGTCCTGTAACTCCCCATGTCCCTCCTCAGTCCAGGGTGACGTGTCCTGTAACCCCTCATGTCCCTCCTCAGTCCAGGGTGACGTGTCCTGTAACTCCCCATGTCCCTCCTCAGTCCAGGGTGACGTGTCCTGTAACCCCTCATGTCCCTCCTCAGTCCAGGGTGACGTGTCCTTTAACTCCCCATGTCCCTCCTCAGTCCAAGGTGATGTGTCCTGTAACTCCCCATGTCCTTCCCCAGTCCAGGGTGACGTGTCCTGTAACTCCACCTCCATGTGGGTCAGCTTCCGCCGGGAGGATCTAGTCCACCATGACGAGTCCAGCATGCACCTGCGGGACCCATCATGCACTGCGGATGTCAACGTCACTCACGTGACCTTCAGCACTGCTCTTGACGAATGTGGGACAACAGCGGTGGTGAATTTTAAGACCTTCACGTTATCAATGTCGATGTGCGAGCATTAAAGATATATGTTACAAAGGCATAATTGCTTTGGTCGCTGGGGAAGAAAGCTCAAGAAGCTGATAGAACTGTACAAACTATAGAAGATTCATCCCCCCCCCCCCACTAATAGAGTCTCTCCATTTAATACTTTATTCCGCGGCAATCACAGAAACCTCTGATGTCCAGCATCTAGAGATGTAACATTATCAATGAAAGCAGAGAACTTTATTGCACGACATTTGTACATGGTACAATGTATGGCAACAACTATTACACAAAGTACAAAATAGGAGTATAGAATAAGAGTCTTAATTAAGACAATGATACGTGATGATTATATTCACAGGAAAACGTCACAACCAACAAGATCGTCTACACCAATAACGTCTTCGCACCGTTGCTGCAAAGTACCCGGGCCCAGGATGGAGGTGACGTCATCACCAGGACTACAAAAAACCGCTGGACGTTCAGCTGTCATTACGTCAGAGATGACTCCGTTGCCGTCGGTTCCCTGTTTCCGGTTCCGGCTCCGAGGTGGGTTATCTCTAGCTTCATGGAGTACGTCTTTTTGAAGAAACGGAACTTTCCCTCCGACGAAGTATAAAATGTTTCTTACTGATCCCCCCCCCCCTAATGTAGTGTGGTGGTCCTTCACGGAGACGGCACCTTCACCTTCAGCATGAACCTGTACCTATCTGACAGCTTCTCCCAGCCGTACGCACAGTCGGACTTCCCTGTTGAGGTATGTATGAACCCGTACGTACAGTCGGACTTCCCTGTTGAGGTATGTATGGACCCGTACGCACAGTCGGACTTCCCTGTGGAGGTATGTATGAACCCGTACAGTCGGACTTCCCTGTGGAGGTATGTATGAACCCGTACGCACAGTCGGACTTCCCTGTGGAGGTATGTATGAACCCGTACGCACAGTTGGACTTCCCTGTGGAGGTATGTATACACCCGTACGCACAGTCGGACTTCCCTGTGGAGGTATGTATAAACCCGTACGCACAGTCGGACTTCCCTATCGAGGTATGTATGAACCCGTACGCACAGTCGGACGAGGTATGTTTGAACCTGTATGCACAGTCGGACTTCCCTAATGAGGTATGTATGAACCCGTACGCAGAGTCAGACTTCCCTGTGGAGGTATGTATGAACCCGTACGCACAGTCAGACTTTCCTGTGGAGGTATGTATAAACCCGTACGCACAGTCGGACTTCCCTATTGAGGTATGTATGAACCCGTACGCACAGTCGGACTTCCCTGTGGAGGTATGTATGAACCCGTACGCACAGTCGGACTTCCCTGTGGAGGTATGTATGAACCCGTACGCACAGTTGGACTTCCCTGCGGAGGTATGTATGAACCCGTACGCACAGTCGGACTTCCCTGTGGAGGTATGTATGAACCCGTACGCACAGTCGGACTTCCCTGTGGAGGTATGTATGAACCCGTACCCACAGTCGGACTTCCCAGTGGAGGTATGTATGAACCCGTACGCACACCTGGACTTCCCTGTTGAGGTACGTATGAACCCGTACGGACAGTCGGACCTCCCTGTGGAGGTATGTATGAACCCGTACGGACAGTGTGACTACCCTGTGGGGGTATGTATGAACCCGTACGGACAGTCTGACTTCCCTGTGGAGGTATGTATGAACCCGTACGCACAGTCGGACTTCCCTGTGGAGGTATGTATGGACCCGTACGCACAGTCGGACTTCCCTGTGGAGGTATGTATGAACCCGTACGCACAGTCGGACTTCCCTGTGGAGATAAGAGCCTGTACACACAGTCGGACTTCCCTGTGGAGGTAAGAGCCCGTACACACAGTCGGACTTCCCTGTAGAGGTAAGAGCCCGTTCACACAGTCGGACTTCCCTGTGGAGGTAAGAGCCTGTACACACAGTCGGACTTCCCTGTAGAGGTATGTATCAGTGAATGATGACGTGTACTTCGTATCTTGGTGGAGTGACATTTTTTTTGTAATGCACAACTTATTATTATTTTTTAATCATTGAAAAATCTGACCAATGACATTTTGTCCAATTTACTACATGTTTTATCCTCATCCCAGGTATCGGTGACGGATGACGTGTACTTCGGCATCTCTGTGGAGACGACCGGCTCCGGTCTGGTCCTGTTTGTTGACAACTGCAGAGCGACGCCGTCCACCTCCCCTGGCGGATCTACAGAGTACTACATCATACAGGACGGGTATGTAGGTAGCAAAGTGCTTTAGCCAGTTCGATTTTTTTCCGGCAGCTCATGTCCCATTTACGGACAAATCCCTGTGAAGATAATTTTTTTCCCGTCGTCGTGAACAAATTTCGGTCACCGATTATAAAACAATTAAGCAGGAAAAATACTCCACTGCTTTTCTTGTAAAGGGACGAAGTAGAAAGGTCCATTTAAAAACGCGTTGCGTAGTGTGTGGCGTAACAGGTAGAGCGTTCGGCTCGGAATCTAGGAGTCCCGAGTTCGATACTCGCCGTGGCTCCGACGTTTTGCCCTTGGAAAAGGTTCTCCAAGCAGAGGTTGAATCGCTCAGATATAGTAGTAGAGCGCCCGTGTAATTTTTCCGACTACTACTTTATCTGCGCGATTCAACCTCTGCTTGGAGAGTAGTGAAAGGCACTTTACATGACCTTCTTTACTTCACACAGGTATAAAATTGGGTACCCGACTTCGGCCGGTCGGTGAGGTAAAAAGAAAAGACTACTGTTACCGTCTGTTTGTAGTGTGTATGTGGCACTGTTAATTTGAGTTACTAACTTGACTGTAGTGTCACATTGTCCTTGTCTGTCCAAAGGCAAAAAAAAGGAAAGATATAACATAATAAAGTATTTGGCTTTTCCGAAAGATAACTGAACACCACTGGTACAGGGACAAGACTCAAAAAGTCATGGGAAACTGTTTAGCTATTACCCATCCCGTCATTCCAGTTGCCATCGGGACGACACCCTTCAGGCGTTCACCACCGCCTCGGCTACTTCTGCGCATTACGGCATCTCTGCCTTCAAGTTTACCAACGAATCACTGGTATGTTTAGATTTACATCTGTTCTGTTATTAGATGTGCTTTGAGCTTTTAAGTTTGTTTCATTTGATAGTTGATGCGATTTTTATGGTTTATGCTACCTGTGTTAACACCTATTATCATATAGCCAGGCGCCGCGGGCCAATCAGAAGGCCCCGTTCCACGTTGGTAATGACGCCGTAATACATAGATTCCCACCAGCCCGGTCGTGTATCGCCTTTCTGATGGTCAGAATGAATCAACACCGGCACCGGTGTCGATTTGCATCGACACCGACACCAGTTTGGATGCAAATCGCAATTCATTCTAACCAATCAAAATGAGCGATACACACAGGAAATGAAGGCATTGGCCAATCAAAAGGAGCGAAACATATTCCAGAGCAGAGAGAATAAGTACAGACTGCAAGAAGGGGGGGTGCCTTCTGTTAACATTGATAATGAGTTTTGTTGTTCTAAAGAGCCAAAGACTACAATGTTTCGAATATTTTCTGTGGAAATTTTGGTTTCAACATGCAATCTGTAATCTCCTTTTAAATGTATGTACCAAAGAACAAATGTGAATTTTCAGAAATTCAACAAAGGAATTCACACGTAAAGTACCAAGGGATCTATGCGTCATACAGGAGTTTGCAAGTTTGGGTAGGCTATATGATAATAACGATAATGACCAGCCTCATAAAACCACTCGGTGGTTTTATTTGGTGGTTATAGCAAAGGACCAGGTGTTATGACACCATATACACCTCGGGGTGGGTCATTAACCCTTAATTCACTATACTGTTTCGGTTGAAAAACATTGCGCACATTATACGTTAAAGTTATTTGAAGGTAGGTCGACGTGGTATAACAGGACCAACAGTCTGTGATGGTGTTCCAGGTTCCCTCTGACCTGTCATAGTGTATGGGAGAGAGAAATACACTAATATACATCCTTTACTTAATTCGTGGTTTAATGTATGAACTCGAGGTATTGTTTAGACAATCTTGTTTCTAATCGTGATTGGCATATACATTGTTCTTGTGTAGAAGACGAGGAATACAAATGGCGACTAAACTTTTGTCAGTAAGAACATGCATGCTTAGTGCAAATCACGCGAACTTTTGCCCAAGATTCACGGTCATACGCGGACCAGGGCCTTCGGGATCTTGATAGAGTATTGCTGGTGTACGCGACGACACAGCAATGCAATAACGTCGTCGAGATATGACAGACTTAAGTCCAATCCAACAGACGCTGCACTAGGCATTGAAAAAGTTGCGGGTGAATTTGATGATCCAAATGAAAGCACCTTTAACTTGTAAACTCCGTATGGAGTACCGAAGGCTATTTTGTCCTTATTAGACGGATGTATTTGCATTTACTAGTATGCCAATACATCCGTCTGGAGTCATGTCTGGGGTCTGAAAAAAAGACGCACCAGCTAGTGCATTAAATATGTGTCGAACGTGAAGAGAGATCGCCATGGTAAGAGTTTCGTCTTCGATAATCGACCCAGAAACACACAGTGACGTCATGATATTTTCCCCAGCCATACGTGTACCTGCACTGTGACGTCATGGTGTGTCTGGAGAACAACCCCGGCTCCAGATGTGACCAGGGCTGTCTCGGCGCGCGCAGGCGCAAACGGGCCGCAGACGGCGGTGTGGAGGAACGCGCTACCCTGGTGCAGGGGCCCATCTTAGTCTTAGTGCCTGATGAGACTCCTGACGGTAGGAAATTATATATTATTATACCTTATCTTGATTAAACCCTCAGTACCGCTTTAATTTTCAACCTAACTAAAATAGTCTTCTGTCTGAAGATTATTCACCACTTTAACATTCTGGTTCCGGGTGAGTCTTCCCGTTTCAGGGGCCAGTCGTCATGATTCCTATAATGATGAAGGTTCTTGGAAATAAAAAAGCATCTTCTTTAAACATAGGCGTTTTCCCACGTTACGAGTTCCATGAGTATTCCTGCCAAGCGACAGTCTTCTTACATCTCTGAAGAGAAACTTGTCTGTTGTTAAAGCCCCGGTCACAAGAATCGTACGATTGACTGCGATGGAGGTTTTATGCGCGGCATAAGCGCAGTACGTCGTAAGTCGGGGAAGAATCGGAAGCAATGGTTTAAATATATAAAGTTGTGGTCACAAGAATCGTAATGCATCGTACGATGAGGTCATTAGAGCGTATCTGCGTCAATCGCAGGTAAATCATAGTAAATCGGGGAGCCTCCTATGACGAAAATAGAGCTGAAATGGATTTTGAACATGTTCAAAATTTCGCTATCGTCGTAAGATTTTATTTGCCCCCAAAGCAGACTTCATTACGGCAATTTTTGTCTACTGATGAGGTTTTCATTTATGAATTTTTAGTATGTTGTGATGGTTTCAGTTTTCCCTGATATTGTCGATATTGACGAAAAGGGAAAATATATCAGTCGCAACTGCCACAATCGCAACCAGAGAACAGCGCGCCACGCACAGGTGATGCAGACAATTGTTTGATCGCTTCATGCACGTGAGTTTATAATTAGATCAAATCTCAGCTCTCGTCGGTCTTGGGTCAGCTTACCATAATCGTAATAACCATGGGGACAACTCAAACATAAAGGCAGGCTCTATGAGTCGGAAATATATATGATATAATGCTTATGATATGATTTTTGTATGATGGCATCTTTTTGTTGATAGCATATCATGATACAATCTTCGAAAGAGCCTGACACGCAGAGCCGGCAAGCAGGCCGAGATAACCATACCAGTACTCACGCTTGATTTGAACTTTTGCTTGTAATACTCTTGTTGTCATGGTCTTTTTTAATTCATTTTTACAGCTAAAGATATTATAGGAAGGTATTCAACAGCTATGTCCACATTTTGTTGGTTAAAGAAGCACAAAAACGGTCAGACGGCTATACAGAAGAGACACAAGTGAAAAATCGTACGACGCTAGAAAAATTTTGAACATCATCCGATGCTATGCGATGGCTGATTTTGCTTACGATTTAGCTGCGATCCACTGTGATCATCGTGCGATAGGCGTAATATGCCATCGCAAGGACGTCGTACGATTCTTGTGACCGGGGCTTTAAGACAACAAGAGTATTACAAGGAAAAGTTCAAATCAAGCGTGAGTACTGGTATGGTTATCTCGGCCTGCTTGCCGGCTCTACGTGTCAGGCTCTTTCGAAGATTGTATCATGATATGCTATCAACAAAAAGATGCCATCATACAAAAATCATATCATAAGCATTATATCATATATATTTCCGACTCATAGAGCCTGCCTTTATGTTTGAGCTGTCCCCATGATTATTACGATTATGGTAAACTGACCCAAGACCGACGAGAGCTGAGATTTGATCTAATTATAAACTCACGTGCATGAAGCGATCAAACAATTGTCTGCATCACCTGTGCGTGGCGCGCTGTTCTCTGGTTGCGATTGTGGCAGTTGCGACTGATATATTTTCCCTTTTCGTCAATATCGACAATATCAGGGAAAACTGAAACCATCACAACATGCTAAAAATTCATAAATGTAAAACCTCATCAGTAGACAAAAATTGCCGTAATGAAGTCTGCTTTGGCTGCAAATAAAATCTTACGACGATAGCGAAATTTTGAACATGTTCAAAATCCATTTCAGCTCTATTTTCGTCATAGGAGGCTCCCCGATACACTATGATTTACCTGCGATTGACGCAGGTACGCTCTAATGACCTCATCGTACGATGCACTACGATTCTTGTGACCACGGCTTCATATATTTAAACCATTGCTTCCGATTCTTTCCCGACTTACGACGTACTGCGCTTATGCCGCGCATAAAACCTCCATCGCAGTCAATCGTACGATTCTTGTGACCGGGGCTTAAGTCACGTTACAGTGCGCTGAATCCTCACCACTGTCTAATCTTGTCCATTTTAGCATGTACTCAGAGTTGTCACCTGCATGCCGACTGCAACCTAGAGGCACGGAGATGTGTGTGCGAACCTGGGTGGGTTGGAGACGGGGTTCACTGCCAGGGTGAGTACGGATATGTGTGTGCGAAGCTAGGTGGGTTGGAGACGGGGTTCACAGCCGGGGTGAGTACGGATGTGTGTGTGCGAACCTGGGTGGGTCGGAGACGGGGTCCACTGCCACCGTGAGTACGTAGATGTATGTGCGAACCTGGGTGGGTCGGAGGCGGGGTCCGCTGCCAGCATGAGTACGGAGATGTATGTGCGAACCTGGGTGGGTCGGAGACGGGGTCCACTGCCAGGGTGAGTACGGAGATGTATGTGCGAACCTGCACTGGGTGGGTCGGAGACGGGGTCCACTGCCAGGGTGAGTACGGAGATGTATGTGCGAACCTGGGTGGGTCGGAGACGGGGTCCACTGCCAGCGTGAGTACGGAGATGTGTGTGCGAACCTGGGTGGGTCGGAGACGGGGTCCACTGCCAGCATGAGTACGGAGATGTATGTGCGAACCTGGGTGGGTCGGAGACGGGGTCCACTGCCAGGGTGAGTACGGAGATATGTGTGCGAACCTGCACTGGGTGGGTCGGAGACGGGGTCCACTGCCAGGGTGAGTACGGAGATGTATGTGCGAACCTGCACTGGGTGGGTCGGAGACGGGGTCCACTGCCAGCGTGAGTACGGAGATGTATGTGCGAACCTGGGTGGGTCGGAGACGGGGTCCACTGCCACCGTGAGTACGGAGATGTATGTGCGAACCTGGGTGGGTCGGAGACGGGGTCCACTGCCAGCGTGAGTACGGAGATGTGTGTGCGAACCTGGGTGGGTCGGAGACGGGGTCCACTGCCAGCGTGAGTACGGAGATGTGTGTGCGAACCTGGGTGGGTCGGAGACGGGGTCCACTGCCAGCGTGAGTACGGAGATGTATGTGCGAACCTGGATGGGTCGGAGACGGGGTCCACTGCCACCGTGAGTACGGAGATGTATGTGTGAACCTGGGTGGGTCGGAGACGGGGTCCACTGCCAGCGTGAGTACGGAGATGTGTGCGCGAACCTGGGTGGGTCGGAGACGGGGTCCACTGCCAGGGTGAGTACGGAGATGTGTGCGCGAACCTGGATGGGTCGGAGACGGGGTCCACTGCCAGCGTGAGTACGGAGATGTGTGCGCGAACCTGGGTGGGTCGGAGACGGGGTCCACTGCCAGGGTGAGTATGGAGATGTGGTGTGTGACTCTTGAGGCATATATTCTGATCATCTCTTAACAACGGCAGTAACAATAAACCGCCTACCCCCTCTGCACATTACTTCGTTCGCATCATCTCTGATATACATTTAGAACCGTAAGATACATATCAGAAATCTTTAGTAACCTAACTGCCCCCCCCCCCCTCCCAGATTTTGACGAGTGCACGATCGTGTCCTGCGGGGTCCATCAGCGCTGCGTCAACACGCCGGGAAGTCACGTGTGCGAGTGCATGCCGGGATACATAGAGGTGGATGGAGGCTGCCAGGGTAAGACGGACTTTTTTTGGATCTTCCCATGGTACGTAGCCATGGACTTTATTTTTTTTCATTTTGTTACAGAGATGTTACAGAGAATGAAGAAACACCTCTCAGTGCACACTTATTGTTCCAACATACTTTCCGCATCTGTATTTTGAAATGTTGTGTTTTCCAATCGTCATACTGCAATGTGACAATGTTGTAGAGGTTATAACCTACCATGACTTCATGTAAGTCTAAAATGAGGAAGTGTCCTAATTGATATAATACAATTTTTCGACTTGTGCCCATATAGGCTTTACACTTTTACACTCGTAACATATTTTCCACGTAGTCTTCATAGTCACATGACAAGGCGGACAGGTGGTCTGCACATTTGTGCCACCTACTTTTCACAATGTAGATATTGTTGTTTAACAGCTGCCCATGCCTGCAATTAATGCCAATGTTGTTTAACAGCTGTCCATGCCTACTATTCCACCTACCGTCTGCTGGCCCGAAGCTTCTCCGCGGCACTGCAGGATCCTGAAAGTCTGGAGTACATTGACCTTGTCGCAGAGGTCGTCAACACGGTAAGCATGGATGCCACGTATTGGATTAAGTGTCATGCACATTTTAGAAACAAACTTAAGATATAGATTTAAGTAAGGTGAAACAATATCAATATCAGCAAACACCTTTTAAGTATCAACAGTTTCTGTGAGAAAGAATTTTTTAAGAGTCCGTTTCATCAGAATGGTACCGTTAAGTCACTGAATATAGGGACACTTTTTCGCAACCCTTTCTTTGCCTTGCACGACGTTCCTCTACGTTTGGGACCGCATTGTAAACATCGTTTAAACATCACTGTTTATATGCTGATACTTAACGTTTGCGTCCGCATCTCCAAGCAGCGAGTCCTATAGCTGCAGTAGAATGAATCAGAATGCCCCGATGAGGGTGTAAATAAATCAAGGGCTGTGAGTCTCAATAATGTTAAATAGTCTTTACTCAGTAAACAATAAACCAGCATGCATCACTTTTGACACCACCGCCCCCACCCCAACCCTTAGCTGGAGTCCCTGTACCGCCGGACGAGTCTGGCCGGAGACTTCTTCAGCGTCACCATCATCGCCTTCCGACCCGGCAGCGTCCTCGTGGATCACGTGATCAACATCCGGGCTTTCGCGGACTTCTCTTCTGCCATGACGTCGGAGGAGGTCAGGGTTCTTGTAGAGAAAGCCAACGGAACAGTACTGGGCATCGACGTGGATCAGATCGTCATCACAGGTACATAGAAAAAAACAATCAAACTGCCGACCGACACCATTTGGCTTGCTTTATTTACTTCCTTAGGGGTAGCTCTTTCTTGAACCAAACTTGAGATGGTTTTCCCTGAATGCCACCCTCCCTTACGCTTTTAATGTATCCCACTATTCGAACTGTCGTCGACTTGTCAATGTAGTTGTTGGACTCCCTAGATGTTTTGTAGGTTTCCCCAGCAGAAGTGCACAACCTGGGCATCCAGAACACGTATATCTTAAGCTAACGTCATTCTTCCACAAAGAGGCCCGGCCGAGTAGGGTAGGGACTGATTTTTGCACTTTCGGGCGGGACCCCGTGAGACCCCCGGAGGCTGCCGGGAAATTTTGGGGCTCGGGTGGGCCCCGGTTGATTTTGTGTCTTACAATCAACCAGGGCCACCGAAAGCCACCGGAATGCAGCCGGAGACCCCGGGAACCTCTAACGGGACGCGTGGAGAAAAATTTAATTGTGACTGTGTGAGCCGATGACAACTCGGCTTCAGAACGCCGTTAGACACCATTCCCCGATCCCTAGGTAATGTGAAGACGGCCTTACCGGTAACATGTTTCACCCCCCTTCCCCTAGACCATGACGAGTGCTCGGAGCCGGAGAAGACCGACTGCTCCCCACACGCCGCCTGTCTCAACACCGTCGGCTCCTTCTCCTGCAGCTGCATCATGGGATACCAGGACAAGTCCCCGGATGTGACCTCGCGGCCCGGGAGGGTCTGTGAACTGGAAGGTAGTCAAACAGCGTAATTCTCAGTATACCATGAAACAAGGCAGATTGTTGCTTTATGCAGTGATTTGAGCCAACTTCTTAAATCTCAAAACTTTTTTTGTGATCTCAGCTCAGTTCCTGTCTCTGTGGTAAATCCCAGAAACCACCATGTCATGTTGTTTGGTTTCCTGCTGCAGGTGTCTCGGACAGCTGGGTCCCGGCTGCGGCAGGTGCAGGAGCTGCAGCAACTGTTGTTATCATCGCCATAGCAACTGCCAAGTTCCTGTACCGCGCCAAGCGCAAGAACCGGGTCAAAGATGTGGGAGGTCAGATATAGCAGAACATGTAAATAATTTTACCACAAAAAATTATGAGTAACAGCCATTGAGCAGTCGTTTTTGGTTTTACAACGTTTGTTTGATGCATGTTAATCATGTTTTTTCATGGAAGCACATTTGTGTTGGCAGTAATCATAGTACAAAACTAAACTTTCTTCCAACACAAAAGTACAAACGGATCAATTTTTCAACGGCCACTGTCGTCTTCTTCAGGATCAATACTGATCAATAGTGTTAGTATTGATTTGATTTCATTTCAGTATTGATCCTGAAGAAGGCGACAGTGGTCGTTAAAAACTTGATTTGTTTGTACTTTTGTGTTGAAAGAAAGTTTAGCTTTGAACTAGTAATTCTGTTTGTTGCATGCAGGGCAAGACAATCTGGCCTTTGTGCAGGCAGCAGCCGAACCGGGGGAAACGGCAAGCAGCGACCCCTACCGGACTGGCGACAGCAGCTGCTGAGCTGTCTAATTTGCAGATTTGAACAGAAATAGAAGCATGTAAGACTGTAGAAAGATCAGTACAGAAAAGAGCAGGGCCAGATAATAGGAGTGTGTTTGTGCGTGTGTGTGCGCGCGCGTGTGTGTTTGTTTGTGTGCGCACGCGCGCACGTGTGTGTGTGTGTGTGTGTGTGTGTAGTTGGTGTGCCTTTTATTGGATGATTTTTGAAATACATGTATACAGTTACAGTGAGAAGCTGAAAGCATAACAGTTTGTTGATTTATGAAAAGCTATAAAATGTGTCAAAGGTAAATGTAACGGTAACTGTTGTTACTTGCCAGTATTGACTTGAAACTGAGAGATGCGATGCATTGATTTCTTGCAATTGTTGTTGACTTTTCGATTTAGCAACGTTTATGAAAAAACTTTATTGCGCATCAATTGTACAAGGTACTGATTATAAGTATGGCATCTACATAACTACAGTTCTATAGCTTTACTTAAAACTATAAAAATAAAAGGCAAATCTAACTAATAACAGGAGTGAATAGTATGGGATATGGTTTTTTACAATCATTGGAGGAAGTTCTAAGAAATTGTTTGATATGTTTTAATATATCAGCCATACAGGTCATTATGTATTTACATTTGCACTTCAGGTTCATTGAGATATATCCATGTGTGAAATGAAATTACAGCCTTGTGTATAGAGAATTGCGTAAATCAAAATATTTTTGACATGATTACTACTTCCAAGAAATAAAGTTCACTCAGCGCAAGGAGGCACGTTGTCGGGAAAAAGTTCATTTTGATTGCCTCAACTTAAAAACCGCGGCATAAAGATATTTGAGTTTGAAATGCTGTTTCCTTTGTGTGTCATTTGCCGCGGAGTCTGCTTCGTTAAAGAACAACGCGTGAAAAGGGAACGTTTTGCACATCCTTTTAGCCACGTTTTCGTCTGTAACAACAACGTTTGGTTTAGAGGATATACATGATGGACTTCAAAGCTCTGATAGATTAGCAAAGCTGACAGAATTTCTTGGAATCGACTTGTTTTTTCCAACACCAGTTTGATCGTTTTTTGTTTAAGTAGCTATATCACTATGTCTGTTTTCTTGTGTGATTTTAAGATTGCTATCCCTGTGTTGGTTTTTGTGTGTGTGGTTTTTAGATTGATTGCAATAAAGGTAATATTACAACCCACGCACTCTGGTTCCTGAGCGAATGTTGATTGGCTCTGATGCACTAGTAAATCTCCCGAGACGGGGACCGATTCCAAGCACCTTTGACCCATTCCTGACGTCCACCGTCACACTTCCGGTCTGAAAGTGTGTGACATATGCTTTGAGTCATTTCAACTTGATAAGGAACAGAGGACTGATCAAAAACCTGTTGGTAAGTGCTTTATAATGTTTATCCCTTAAACACCTGAGTGGGGTCCATTTGGACCCCAGGCGTAAATTCTGAAGTACCATTTTAATCCGAAGAAAAATTCCTTCCGTGACTTTGTCAGCTGATCAGTCAATATCTTCTATACCTTCTCCTGCGTTTTTACGAAGATTGGTACTATACTGTGGAAACTATGAGGAAAGTCTGTGTTCAGTCCGTCTGTGGTCCAAGCGGACCCCAGCAAAAAAGTGTAGTTTTTGAAACAAACTTTTGGGACTAACTCCTTAACTACTTATCGTATGACCGCCAAACGTTCAGAGAATAATAAACATGTAAAGTTAAATCCTCATAAAAACTTCTGTGTCATTACCATATAATATGACGATATTATGACGTCATTTAGCTTATAAGGGCGGCCATCTTGGATTTTGACTAATAACGTCTTGAAATTTGCATAAATCATAAATTTCGAATCATGAAAATAACATCGAGTTTCAAAGAATTTAATTGTCGTAAGAAAACAAGTGTAGTTTACCAAGAAAACCTTGTTTAAATCTACATTGGCAAATTTTGACAAAAATATGCCTGTCATTATTCCGTTGCCATGGGACCCCCAAAAACTTATCTTATCGACAAAATATATTTGCGAACAATATTTTGTGATCTATCACCAAATTTCGTAGCTTTTAAGCACTAGCCATGAGTTATGCGACATAAAAGTTGCTGAGAGCCTCAATATTGCACACTCTGATTTAGTGCAAAAAGTGGTCCTTCTGATCTTTTGCATAAATTATGATGATGAGTTGGAATGGACCGATCCCGATCGAACGTCATATCAAACAAATAGAACCAGGTAGAACCCCCTATTCTATTTCGAACACCTCCGTCAAAAGCAGCCTCAGTTGAACAGAAATGACCAAAGGGAAATGCCATGCTATTCTTTGTTGAAGACTACACCCACCGAGTATTGTTGTTTTGGGAGGGAGAGCCACTGCATAGCATTACATTGATAGGTAGCACGTGTAGAGCAGGGTATGTATAAGACACGGGACTCTGCACTGTCAGACTTTGTAAAAGTGTCCCATTAGCTGGCGTGTAGTACAAGTTCCCTCTTCACGGTGCCTGAGCTGCTTTCTTCTTGATTTCGCTTTTATCATGAGCATGCATGCAGCTGTTATGCATGCAACAAAGCGTCAGTAGAAACCCAGTCACAGATATATGTACCCTGGTTTTTATGTCCATCGATAGTATGTCAGGAACTGGGCACTCCTGTCCACCAACAAGGTTAGGATATGCGGTGCCTCCCGCTTCCGCTTTGATTGAAATTATAACGCCCGTACCACAACTATATCAGCCCCTCCTCAGATGACTGTTCCCAGTGGATGTAGCCTTCAACAAAGAAGTATATTTTTTTCGGCCCGGTCTGAGAGGATTTCAGGGTCAAAAAAGCTAAACCGAAGTCAGTCGTTGATTTCAACTAAACAGCGGCGGCGGTCAGTTCTGTCCGACAAGCGCTGTTTTTGACGGAGGTGTTCGAAATAGAACATGATCGAACAGGGGGCGGGGCTACGGGATCGGTCCATTAGCAACACCTAAACATGTCAAAATATTTCTCTTACATTGACGAAGCAATGTATGTACAATGACCGCCGATAAAAATTAGAGCTGAGATTTTATGAACAAAACATTTTGAGTCCGTTTGGAACCCACACAGTCACTTTAGTCGCAAAAAAAATGTCAGGTGCATGAGGGTTAAAGGTGTCATATAATGTTGACTACCGTCACAGATGTACTAACATGCAAAAAGGCTTAGACCCTGAGGCGCCGCCAAAAAAGGTTAAAGGTCAGAGTGTTTGGGCGCCATTTTGAAAATTGTTCAGAATCTGATGTTATTTCATTCACTTCATGGATTTGTTCCTTTCGCCTTTCTCTTTAGTACTGTAACAAAGGAGTAGTCCTACCTGTATCTCTTGGCACTTCTCCTTAGGCCTCGGTGATTCTCCGCTTCTCGTAACTTGTCGCGTAATGGCTAAGTCTAACACTACCTACTCTAAGCGTGCACGCTCAACTAACTCCTGGAACTTTCTAACATGAACTCAACTCGAACTCAACATCCGGGGTCTTCTCCTTGACCTCTTTGACCCCTTTTCAACTCCTGATTATCCCGGTTACACTGTTCCCCCCCTTGATGAGACACGTCCTCGTGTCTCGCGTTAAATGTTCAATCTGTCCGGTGGCCTTCCCCGCCTCCTGGACCGGGTAAGCTCTTGAGGAGGTGATGGTGCGTCACCCACGTTCTGCCCTGGACGTGCCGGTGTGTTACACACATTCTGCCCTGGATCCCCATGCATGTGGCAGAACCACTCCTCCTCAGTGTTTACTGCGGCAGCCTGTTCTTGAGTTAGCTTCCTCCAGGTACCACAGCCATCACACTGTACCCAATCCTGGTGCTCTACCTCCGGCTCCAACTCCTCCTGCACCTCTCTCTCCGCCACCTCTCTCTCCGCCACCTCTCTCTCCGCCACCTCTCTCTCCGCCACCTCTCTCTCCGCCACCTCTGCTCCTGCTTCCTCCTCTTCCTCAGGCTGTGCCTTGCAGGCTTTCAGCCTGTTGAAATGTACTATTACACGTTTCCTGCCTCTCTCTTTTTGAATTCTGTATGTCACCAGTGAGAGTTTCTTGACAACCCGGTATGGCCCCTGCCACTTGGGGTAGAACTTCTTGCTTAAACCCCGAGGGGTTGCTGGTGCGGTAAGCCATACTCGATCTCCTACTTCAAACCCTTTTCCATGACTCTGACGGTTGTATACGTCTTTCTGGCGCCTGTGTGCGGCTGTCATGTTTTTCCTCGCTCTATCATAGGCCAGTGCCAGCTCGTCTCTTACTACTTTTGCCTGGCTGTTAACATTGCCTGCCTCTCCCAACCTTGGGACCGGCCACATTACGTCGGCGGGTATTCTTGCCTCCTCGCCGTAGGTTAAGAAGAAAGGGGTATATCCCGTGCTGGTGTGAACACTTGTCCTATAGGCGAACAGCGCGGGTTGCAACCTGGTGTCCCAATTGTTGTGGCTATCATTCACATACATCTTGAGAATCTGACAGACTGTGCGGTTAAATCGTTCTACCATCCCATTCCCCTCCGGATGGTAGGCGGAGGTTCTGCTTTTGTTGATGCCCAACTCTTCACACAAAGCATGAACTATTTTAGAATCAAAATTCCTTCCTTGATCGCTATGCAGCTGGTAGGGAATGCCAAACCTGGTTATCCAGGTATCTATCAGAGCTGCGACTACTACGGGTGCTTCCTGATTTGGGAGGGCAACCGCCTCAACCCACTTGCTTGCATAATCCGATATGACAAGAATGTGCTTGTTTCCCTTTTTCGTCGGTGGAAACGGACCCATGAAATCCATCGCAATTCTCTCCCAGCGAAACCCTGGAGCTGATGGTACCAATGGAGCTCGGCCTCTCTGGCCTCCTGATTTTCTCCTGGCACATTTTTCACACCCTTTGACATGTACTTCCACATCATTGCCCAGTCCGTACCAGTAATATCGTGCTCTCACCCGTAGAAGTGTCCTGTCAACTCCCAGGTGTCCACTAAGTGCTCCCCCATGACATTCTTGGAGCACCCGTCGTTGGAGCTTTCTCGGGACCACTAGTTGTAGCTTGTTCGTGTTATTTGTGGTAAAAAACTTCCTATATAGCACCCCATCATGGACCTCCATCCGGTCCCGGTCGTTCCAGTAGTGAGTAGCCTGCTTACTCAGTGGTGTGGGACGAGCGGTCTCTTCGGTGTCGCCGGCTTCCAATACTCTGAGAACAGGCCCGATGTCTGCATCGGCTAGCTGTAATACTCTAAGATCCTCACCCGCTGCGAGGGGTTCCACTACAGAGTCCGTAGGAGAGGTCTGAACTGACATGACCACAGCTTGCTCGTCTGACAAGCCACACTGCCGGCATGGCAACCGTGATAATGGGTCCGCATTGTTATGACTCCGCCCAGGTCGGTGTTGTACAGTGAAGGGAAAAGACGCCAGCTTTTCCAACCATCTTGCGACTTGACCTTCAGGCTCCTTAAAGGACATAAGCCATTGTAGGGCATGGTGATCTGTTCTGACAGTGAACGGAGTCCCGACTAAATAGTGACGGAAATGCCATACTGAGTCCACGAGGGCGAGCAGTTCTTTTCTGGTTGTGCAGTACTTCCTTTCCGCTTTGGTCAGTGTTCGGCTGTAGTAAGCTATAGGATGTTCACTCCCATCCACCTCCTGAGATAATACTGCACCAAGCCCCAAGTCGGATGCATCTGTGTCCAGAATGAATGGACGGTGGAAGTCGGGAAAAGTCAATATAGGTGCACTTGTCATAGCTTCCTTGAGCCGCCTGAAGGACTCCATCTCCACTCCAGAGAACACAAAGGGGCCCTCACTGCTGGTCAGTTTGTGAAGTGGGGCGGCAATACTAGAAAAGTCTTTTACAAACCGGCGGTAATAAGAGCAAAATCCCAGAAAAGATCTCACTTCTCTTCTGTCCGATGGAACTGGCCAATTCTTGACCGCCTCTACTTTCTTGGGGTCCGTCCCCACCCCCTTCTCGCTCACAAGGTGACCAAGGAACGACACCCTCTCTCTCAGTAATTGGCACTTAGACGTCTTGACCTTTAGACCAGCAGTCTGTAGTCTCTCTAAGACGGCTTCTAGTCTGTCCCAATGCTCTTCGAACGTTCTCCCAAAAACGATAATGTCGTCTAAATACACCAGGCATGACGACCAACATAATCCCGCCAGTACAAGGTCCATGAGACGCTCAAACGATGCTGGCGCGTTGGTTAGTCCCATCGGGAGAGTATTGAACTCGAACAAGCCTAGGTGTGTACTGAATGCTGTCTTCTCCTTATCTTGCTCTTCCAATTCTACCTGGTGATATCCACTGATCAAGTCAAGTGTACTGAAATATTTTGCTCCACCCAGGGCATCTAAGGCATCGTCAATCCTTGGCAAAGGATAAGCATCCTTCAATGTCACATCATTCAATCTTCTGTAGTCTACACAGAACCTAGTAGAGCCGTCAGGTTTCTTTACCAGTACCACGGGTGCTCCCCAGGGCGAAGATGACTCCCGGATGATCCCAACATCCTTCATCCCCTGGATACAACGGGCCATTTCCTCCCGCTGCTGAGGTGAGTAGCGTCGGGGTGGTAGTTTAATTGGTCTGGCACTGCCCGTGTCGATCTTATGCTTGACCCTGTCTGTTCTACCCAGATCCAGTGGACCTCGCGAGAAGACACCCTGGAATTTGCAGACTGACTGGTTCACTCTCCGTCGTTGCTCGGGACTCAAGTCAGTCTTGTCGAGTCCGAGCTCTTGTAAGATTTTCTCCACATCTTCATCTGTAGCTTGGACAGAGGAGACAGGGTTTATGCCCCTCATTCTGAGGACTCTCTCGGCTCTCGGCCGTCGCTTCTTCTTGCTTCTACTCGCCAGCTGTGCCCTACCATGCACCACTTCAGTGTCTCCATCCTCTAGTATGGGGATCAGGTGTCCAACTTTAGTTCCCCGGAATAAAGTTACCGGTTCTGGGGACTTGTTGATTAGTCTGACTGGAACAGTCTCTGCTGATGGGCAAACTACTGTTCTCGCCCCTTGAACTTCCCCCTTGTGTACATCCGTGGGTTCAAAGGAGGCCGACAACCTGACATTTTTCCAACTGTCGTTGGCGTCTTGCATACAACCCGGGGCAAGAACCTCGTGACGCCCAGGGATGGTGACATCTTCCATCAGGCCTATCCTACACACATTTGGTTCCACAGACCTGACAGTCAACTTGCACTGTTGACCCCGGACAGAGATGGTTTCACCCACAGTGTCTAACACAGCTTGAACAGAACACATAAAATCTAGGCCCAGGATACATTTCTCCTGCAGTCCATGCACAACAAAAAGTCTCTTGCGAACAACTGATCCATCAATCATTAAAGGTGCCACAACAGATCCCAGGACCTTTAACATGCCCCCTCCAGCGGTAACAAATTTTTCCATACACGGTTTGAGAGGTACTTTTCCCGCTTGATCCCACAACGAAATGTCCAGACAGGATGGCCCCGCCCCTGAATCAAGTAAGGCATCAATGTGAAAGTCCCACAATGTGACCGGTAAATATAACATCTGTCGTCTCACAGTCAAATCATCATCAGAGTCTTCATGATCAGGTGTAGTTGGAATGTTGTACTTACTGTTGTTGAAGGATTTTGTGTTATTTCCGAGCGTACGCGCTGGAGGGCCCTTCTCATCTCCAGCGCCGACTAGTTTAAATTCTGCTGGCGCTTGTGTGGGCATTTGGCAACGAAATGCCCCTCCTCATGGCAAAAGAAGCACTTTCCTTTGTTGCTAACCGGGGCTTCGACCCGTGGCTTGTTGGAGACCGCGGCCTCGACTCGTGCCAGGCAAGCTTCCATGCTCCGCATACGAGCTTCCAAACCATCCACGCGAGCCGCCATGGCGTCGGCAGAAGACCTTGCTCCGGCCCCTTCTCCGGTTTCGCGGTTGTTCACCATGTGCACAGGTGGAGGGGGGTAAGTAGTCGCCTGGCTTTGACGGAGGTTATCTCCAGCAGCGAGCTGGGCTGCTGCACGACCGGCATCGGCGATGGTTTCCGGACGGGGAAAGATGTCTCCCAACTTCTCAGCTAGCCGGGGTGGTTTCATTCCGGTGACGAAAAAACTAACTCCCATTTTTTCTCGTTCATCCTTGTCTGTGTTGGGATATCCCGCCAACAACAGTCCCCGGAGACGGACTTCGTAATCGAGAAGGGACTCCGTGCCACCTCTGGTGAAATGAAACAGTTCGTCCAAAGCCCGCTGTTGCTTTATTCCGGCGCCAAATCTTGCCCTCATGGCCGCGGTCAGCGTGGCGTAGTCGGCCGTCGTTGTCTCCCCCAAGCTCTCCGCATACTCCAGAGCTGGACCATCCAGGTGCAGCATGAGGTACGAGGCCTGGTTCTCCGGCTTCCACTTCCGAAGCCTGGCCAGCCGGCCAAACTGCGACAACCACGAATCGAAGTTGGCACTCCGCCCTGAGAATTTGGCCAGAAGAGAATCAACCTTTGCCGCCATTTTTCCTAGAACTTGAACACAACTAGACAGCTTCCCGCTCGCTCGCGTTGACCGTGTCCTCCGCTGTGCCCACCTCTGACACCAGTGTAACAAAGGAGTAGTCCTACCTGTATCTCTTGGCACTTCTCCTTAGGCCTCGGTGATTCTCCGCTTCTCGTAACTTGTCGCGTAATGGCTAAGTCTAACACTACCTACTCTAAGCGTGCACGCTCAACTAACTCCTGGAACTTTCTAACATGAACTCAACTCGAACTCAACATCCGGGGTCTTCTCCTTGACCTCTTTGACCCCTTTTCAACTCCTGATTATCCCGGTTACAGTACCATGCACCAGGGAGGCCACATGAGGACAACTGAGGTAGCAAAGAACAGAAGCACCGCATCGGAATCGCAGTACGTTTGAAGACAGAGCCATTTTAATACAGCTTTAAATTTGTGCTTGAGTGTTATGCAACCAAACGTTCAGCGAACGTTTATCTTTATGAACAACAGAGGGTTGACGGACGGACACCGTGTATGTGTGTTTGGTAAAACGCACAAACGGAGGTAAGAAGGAAGACCCGTTTCCTTAACGTTACAATCCCGAGTAGTTTTCTGTTCTAAAAGGAGTTCCACCATGCAAAGTTTAACGTTCTGAGTCATAGCGTTGATAATGAGGCTCTCTTTCACACTTCCGAGTACGCATGAGCGCGCAGTAACCCACTAGTGAGGAATTGTTGTGGTTCTCCTGTCGATTGGACAGATGAGGAGGCAGACAGGCTTTTTACCTGTTTGCCTGACCTGCACATGACTTTTTTTTTATGGTGAAGGAGGGGTGTGCAATTCCTTCTCCACCCTCTCGTCTACTGGAGCACTGAGTTTCACAGGGGCAACTGTATGCAACGTGTGAGGCGGCTCCAGCAGATGCAGCTTTGTTGTTTGGAGTATCCGTCTCCTAGGAGGACTTCCAACCGAGGATGTAAGGGGTTCCTCCTACCCCCGACTCGTGTGCCATGGCGGGTGCCGCTCATGCCCGAACATGCCCCTAAGGCCTGTCTCGGCCACAAAGCCCCACCAAGGCCACACAAGGCCGCAGCTAGATACTCATTTACACCTGAGTTAAGTGAGGAAAGTCGTGTAAAGTGCCTTTCCCAAGGGCACAAGATCGGTGACACGGAAGCTGGATTCGAACCCGCAACCTCTCGGTCTCGAGCCGCAAATGCTGCCACTGCGCCGCGCGGTCCCACTTGTGAGGAATTGTAACAGTTAGGTTATATGTCAAAAGTAAATACCCATGAGAGTTCCTTTCTCGACCATAGTTTTGATTTGAATAACAATGTCCGGAACGCAGTGGCGCCTGCAAAATGACGCAATGGGCTGTTCCAAAAAATAACTGTAGAGGGGGGGGTGGAAGAGGCTGGATTGGAGGGGGGGGGGTAGGGTTCAAGCGTCTGGATTTGGAATGCGGTCTCACTAAATACCGAAAACAACCGAAAACAACCGAAAACAACTTGACATCTACCGAAAACAACCGAAAACAACCCGTAAAATACGGAAAACAATGAAAACAATATGATATCTACCGAAAACAACTCCATAAATACGGAAAACTCCTATATAAATACCGAAAGCAACTCAATAAATACCGAAAACAACTCGAAACCTCCTAAAACACGCATGAACATCCGATCAGAACTCCAAACAGCCGGAAAATGACTCTTAAACAACTACTTATTGCTATTTTATTTTCATCTACTCGTTACTATCCCTTGCATTATTTTCTCCTTGGCCGAGGGAGAGAATGGGGTGATTCTGGAGGATTTTTGCAGCAAAGGGGAAGTAGACTGTGGAAACACCTTTCTATCACACACTGTTTTATTTTGATCATTTAGTTTAATCCAGAATAAGGGGCCTCTGTGGTGATACACGTTTGCGGTTTGTCCATTTAAACCGATTTGTTTTGATAGCGGAATGCGTTAAAATTGAGCAAGAAATGTACTAGATTGTTTTGGTTGCTACTAGTAGAAGAAAATGTAGTACACATGAGGTAAATGCGCAGCAGGCAGATTCAACAATAATTGATAAGCAAACCCATTTTCGAAGCAGTTTTGTCGGGGGATAGTAGTGACTGCGATTTACTGCTCCACCGTAACCTCTGCTTGGAGTTACACAATAGATGCCAAGTAGTATATCTTCTTGATCTTGATCTTGATCTTGATCTTGATCTTGATCTTGATCTTGATTGGGTACTGGACAACGCCCCTCAGTTGGGGCAAAGCGTCCAGGGGGAGTGCTGCGCCTTAATGTCCCCTGAGGCGTCGGAGAACTGCCTCCTTGAACTTTGGAGCGTCTGTGATCTCCGTGACCTCGTACGGTAGAGAGTTCCAATCTCTCACGGTTTGTGGGAAGAAGGAATGTTTGTAGCAGTCTTTGTGAAAAGGTAGAGCCTTGTAAGAATTTGGGTTTGAGTGTCGCGATTGGCGCGGTACAGGCTTTAGATGAGTTTCGACCGGTAGGGCTACTTTATGGTGTCTTGCTTTCTGTAAAATTGTTAATCTATTTGCTGTCCTTCTGTTGCGTCAAGTATCCCACCCCAAATCAGAGACAAGTTTGGTGACACTATCATAACTATGATACGAATTTGTGACAAATCTGGCCGCTCTTTTTTGAACGGACTCTAACTTAGCAATGTGCTCTTTGTGGTATGGATCCCAGGCAGCGCTGGAATACTCTAAATGTGGTCTAACAAGGGATGTATATGCATTTGATTTGACTGATTTGGGGCAGTTATAAAGATTGCGTCTCACAAAGCCTAACGTCTTGTTAGCCTTGGAAGCACTGTACTGTATGTGTTGTGACCAAGAGAGCTGGTTGTTGAGTGTGACTCCTAAGTATTTGTGGTTGTTAGTCTCGGCTAGAACATGACTTCCTAGTTTGTAGTCGTAGAGTTTAGGTTTACGTTTGTGGGTATAACGCATAACAAAACATTTGTCCGGGTGTAATGTCATCTGCCATGTGTTTTGCCATGTATCTAATGTATTGATGTCCTCTTGTAAGAGGGTGTGATCTCTGTCACTGTTTATCTCCCTGTAAATGACGCAGTCATCCGCAAAGAGACGGATGTTAGAGTTGAGGTTGTCGGCTAAGTCATTAATGTACACTAAGAACAGTAGTGGTCCGAGCACGGTACCCTGGGGCACTCCAGAGACTACCTCTGCCCACTCTGAGTGCTCTCCCCCAACTACCACTCTTTGTTTACAATTTTTGAGGAAATTAGATATCCAGTGAAGTACCTTACCCCTAATACCATAATTTTGGAGTTTTAGGAGTAAGCGATCATGAGGTACTTTTGTAAGAGGGGTAAAAATACACTGTTTGGAAGAATTTGTTGTATCATTTAAAGCAAGATGTTATGGTTATCATTTTGTCATGTACATGCTCCGAGAAGCTACAGACAGCCCATCTGGTAACTGTAATTAGTCTGTTATTGTTGTGTGATAACTGTTGACAAGGTGTTATCCTTTGTATTGTTCTTTGATGAACTGAAGATGAAAAGAACAACAAAGCCAATAGCAGGTACATGTTATAATTATTACCATATGCATAGCTCGTTCAGTTGTAGACAATGTCTGGATATGTGTCTGGGATTTTGAAATAAAGAAGCCAGGAGTTGTTGGGTTGGGGACAGTTGGAGCGAGAACAGAACAGAGAGAGGGTCCCAACACACAGCTCCCGTGCGTGTCAATGGCATGCCCTGTGTCTTGCGTGTGTTTCTTTAGTCCTGTAGTTTAATAGTCCCTCGTGCAGCATTCTAAAGAACCTGGGGTCCACAACATCGGCCCCACCACTTCTTACACTTTGTCAAAAGCTTTTGCGAAGTCGGTTATAATCATATCTGTTTGCGACCTGGTATCTAAAGAATGGGCTAAGTCAGTTGTAGTTAAAATAAGTTGGGTTTCACATGAACGCTTTTTCCTAAACCCATGCTGCTTGTCAGATAATATAGAGTATTTGTCAAAATGATCCATCATCTGTGATTGCACTATGTGCTCCATAACCTTACTACAAACACATGTGAGAGAAACAGGACGGTAATTTGCAGGATCAGTCCTGTCCCCCTTTTTATCCATTGATGAGTTTGCGAGTTAACCAAGCAGTCCCCGTTTATAACATACAGGATACTTACAGGATCCGTGAATCTGAATTCGAACATTAATATATTCCAAAAGGCAAAGGAGATCGTTGACTCTATTATTACTAATATTGTATTAATAACATGGGTTGTCGTAGCCTAACTTCTGTCCAAAATAAAATCAAAATTATTAAATAATAACCCATTGAAATGATTGTCATTTGTTTATGGTTGTGTCGAGTTGTTTTCGGTAGTTAAAAGTTGTTTTCGGTTGTTTTCGGTAGTTAAAAGTTGTTTTCGCTTGTTTTCGGTATTTAGTGAAAGTTGTTTTCGGTTGTTTGCGGTTGTTTTCGGTAATTAGTGAAAGTTGTTTTCGGTTGTTTTCGGTATTTAGTGAAAGTTGTTTTCGGTTGTTTTCGGTATTTAGTGAAAGTTGTTTTCGGTTGTTTTCGGTTGTTTTCGGTATTTAGTGAGACCCCTAGGGAGGGTTTGCGACAATTTGGACTTGGAACTAGGGAGGGTTTTGGCAATTTTGGATTGGAACTAGGGAGGGTTTTGGCAATTTTGGATTGGAACTAGGGAGGGTTTGGGGCATTTTGGAGGCGCCACTGCGTTCCGGACATTGTTATTCAATGTTACCCAACTTTAGAAGCACTCTGTGAACGTGGATGCTTTTAATACGTTTGTCCACCCATATTTCACCACACCTCTATATCCATCTACAGGAACATTCTAGAATACAGAGGAAGACACATTCAGCATGTTGCTTGCTGTCAGTGCAGAACCCCACCAGAAACCAGGCATTCCAACCAAAATGGCCAATGAATTGCCAGGTAAGGATGGAACTTCATTGGAAGTCATACATTTCTTGCCTTAGCTAGAAGGTTTGGGCCTCATGGGGACTTTTCTTGGAACTGCAAGAGCTCATTATTCTTTGTTTTTAGATATTTAGACTGGTTTTTGTAAGCATTTTTGTGGAATTTCTTGAATCCAATTTATCAATTTCTTTGTTGTTTGATATGATGTACATCTAGAGAAGATTCCGCCATTTTGTCTGTTTTTTTAAGCACAACGAACACTTCATCTTCTCCCTGCTGTGAAATCAAAGTCCAGTGAACTTAAATGTATTTACAGTACTGAAGTCATAATTTGTGCTTTAATAATACCTACAGGTGAAGATATGCATCACACCAGCATATTGAAGGGGATTTGCAGACGGTGCGGACAGCATATCAAGGATCGCCCAATACTCAGTACCAAGTATGCGTCTGAATTTCGGGACCTGTTTGGCATCGATCTTTCCACTGACAATCCCAACATCCACCCACCAAATATCTGCCACAAGTGCCGGTGCAGGTTTGACTGGTATAAGAAACACCCAAAGAAGGAGACTTATCAACCAGTGAGATCTCCATATGTGTTCATGCAGCATAGTAATGAGTCATGTGAAATCTGCAATGATCACGCAGCACGTGAAAAGAGTCGCCATCTACCCGTAAAACGAGGTCGGAAACGCAAAAGGACAGGACATGCGGGTCCAGGTCGAGGAGGAAAGAAGATGGCACAGAAGACAGGTGTGGACACCATTTCTTCTTTCTCATATAGTCACATGGTACGTACTGTTGACCAATCAGAGGGCCCCATTCTTCCCCATAACCTTAGAGCAGAACGTCCTACAATCTTCCACAGAACATGTTAAAAAGTCTGGACGTCCCAAAATCATTCGCCAAACTTGTAAGATGTTATGCAAGATGCCAGAAGCTTCCCGCAATAGACATAACAGGACTTTTTTCTGCATACCTGCACGGGAGCAGGTAACATTGAAAATTACCTGCACCAGACAAATTTTACAGGCACCAATCTGAATTTAGGAAGTATGGATCATATTAAAATTGGTCAGGAACCATTGCTATTTTTTCTTTTATTATACTTTATTGTCATTCTCACATAGGGCTGTTTAGCCACAGTCGACGCTGTAGGGCTGATATCAATTAGGATTTTACCATGGTCAATATTGACCAAAGGAGGCCATATAAAAAAAAAACTTTATAGTCATGGTAACAGTCAATACAGCTAATAACATTCCACATGCACCTACATCATAGGACATTTATGTATAAAACCCAGTACATGGACCAGTGCAGGTTAGGTGCAGGTCACTATGCACATGTACCGCAGCCGTGCGATTAAAACAAAACCAGCTCACAAAACTACAATCTCTGCATTTTCCATAAGATTTGAGCACAATGCATAGGCACACCAGATGTTGGTACTCCTTCCACTAATGCCAGTAATTGTCTTCTAGGTTATGAATGCAGACCGATGAAAAATGATACCGCAGTGAAGAGCATCATTACATTTTGTACACCCACCAAGCATGCTCATTTTCCAGACAGTTTACAAGGTGGTGGCAATGACTTCACTAGGGACCATATCACTGAAGGGGTAAGTTGTTTTGGAAATTATTATCAAGCCATACCATCACAGAAAATTTAGTAGTTGGAGCTCTAATAACGTTATTGACTTATGAACATGATGAAAAAAAATTAAAAAGAGACTGTATGTGTGTGCTGTGTGACCTGAGAACAAGTGACCACCAAACCTAAACAGTCTCGGCTAGGTGTTTGTGTGTGTTTGTGTGTGTGTGTGTGCGTCTGTGTGTGTGTGCTGTGTGACCTGAGGACAAGTGACCACCAAACCTAAACGGTCTTGGCCAGCTGACAAAGCACTCCTTGTCACACTGATAAATAGAGACCCCATATGCACATTTATCATGTTGGTCATAAGAGGGATTATACCACGAGTGCTGAACTCAGCAAATCTAAACCTCTAGGTCCAGAGGCAGGGTTACTTACCCGAAAACAACATACACAACTTGTTTGTTTATTCAGACCCTTTGAGTACATAGTGGAAAATAGGGCAGCAAATTTCCTTGCTATTTCAATAGCAGGGAACTATTAGTACATTTCTACAGGAAGGCATTGCTAGCCCTCCTCTTTAAACATGCTTGCGGTTCATACATGGGATTCACATTTTCGGTCCCATCCAAAAAGCAGGTGCAGCGCCAACCGAGATGCCCAACACAGGAATAAACCAGGGTCACCTTGTTTTGATTGACAACAGTAAACTGTACATGTAAAGATGCTGCCAGTTTAGCCACAGTGACAGCCTTCAAACACAATTAATCATTTTTTTTAAAATATTGGTTTTACAGGACAGAAACCCACCAATGACGGGTGTCGTAGGCTTCTCCAAGGAGACGACCCTTGCCGTCTTACCCAGGATGCACATGGAAGAACTACTGTCCGAGCTGAATCGGAGAAACATTGTGGTGAAACTAGCAGGTGAACACCAGAGGGGTAGGGGTGACTTGGAACATGTGCTGAGAGAGGTCATGACAAGGGAGTATGAAGTAGAGGAAGGTGAGGGAATGGACACAAGTAACACAAGCTCTACATTCGAGCACAGCTGTAGTAACACTAGCTCAGCATTCCAGCACTGTTCTCAGCTTAAAGAGGGTGGCAGCAGCGAAGTGCTTTCCAGGCCAAACAATGACCAAGCTTCTTCACAAAATCTTCAAGAACTTTCTCAGTTCACAGAAAATGAAGGAGCATCTAGTAGGCAAGCACCAGACATCCCCGAGACTTCAAGTACTGAGACAAGCCCTGAACAGGTCCAGGTAAAGAAAGAGCCTAAGATCGAACTTGACTTTGAACAGCACACAAACAGTGTTGCAGGTGTGACAGGACCATCTACAACTCAAACACAGTACCCTGGCATTGTATATGGGCCACAGCCTAACTCTGCAAGTTCACAGCCTAACTCTGCAAGTGCACAGCCTAACTCTGCAAGTTCACAGAACTTGACAGTAAAATTCAAGACAGAGCCTGGTTTGGAAGAAGAGACAGAAGATGAACAGCTGCAGGACCTGCGGAGTGAGCTCTGTCCTTCCTCACCTGGACAACTGTCTCAAGAACTGGATAAGGTGGATGTCTCCTTAGAAGACGAAGGATGTGGTATGCCTCCATGTGAAGAACCTGTAAAGGTGGGCTAGATACTATTGGGATTCAGACACTACACCCAGGGGTACAGACACTACTGGGGGTACGGACACTACTGGGGGTACGGACGCTACCAGGGTATGGAAACCACAGGGGGTACAGGCTCAAGGGGTGTTGGCAATTACAGGGGTAACAAACACTCAAGGGGTTACAGACTCGACAAGGGGGGTGGACAATACAGGGGTACAGACATTACGGGCGGGATGGACAAAAAGGGGTACAAAAGGGTACAAGCAATTCAGGGGCTACAAACACTAAAGAGGGTATGGACAATATACAAGAGGTGTGGACTATACAGGCACTACAGGGGAAACTTCAGGGGGTACAGAAACTACAGGTTTATGGACACTAATGGGGTGTATGGACACTACAGGGGCACTAACACTTAACTTTAACTGGGTAAGGACACTACAGGGTTACATATACTACAGTTTGTGCAGACAGGACAGGGGATACATGGACATTACAGGCTAGGGGGTACAGACATTTCAGGGATAGGGACACTACAGGGGTTATTGACACTCATGTCATAAATGTGGACACTGCAGGGGTACGGACTGTTTTGGGGGTATGAACACTACAGGGAATACTGACACTTCAGGGGGTACGGAGTATGCCTATGGGGTTACAGACACTTACCTCAGTTCTTCTATGAAAGAAATATGATATAGATTTCGACTCTTTTTTTTCCAGTTGTGGGAATCACAGGAGCAACAGCTTGACCAGGGAGAACCGGAAACTGAACCAGAAGTGCCACAGCGACAAAAGCGTTTTGCTTCAGAATCTCTACATACAAAACAGCTCGTCGAATTACAAGAAGGGAGAGTAGACAGCAGAACAGAAAGAGCAACTAGATGGGGCACAAAGCTTTTCAAAGGTGGGTACTATACATTTTCCATTGCATTGGATGATGAGCCCAATTATGTCATACCTGTGACGTGAAAACGTTCGATACGGGTGTGACAGACCATTGCATGTATCTCACACCAAAGTTCCTCCCGAGCAAGGGGAAACTTCGGTGTGAGATGCCAATGCATTACAGGCGGATTTTTCAGCAATGCCTCACAGACTTAACTCAACTGTTTGTAGACATTCAAATATCTCTATGGTATTCTGAAAAACTGATAACATCATTATTAACAGCCTAATATGTACTGAATGAAGTGGAAAATAAATAAGAATTTTAATTGTCATTTCAGAATGGCTACAGTCAAGAGGCCTTGACACAGCATTTGAGGAGCTTCCACCTCGAGATCTGGCAGTACTACTGAGACAGTTCTATGGAGAGGCACAGAAAGATGACGGCACTCCATATGCTAAAGCGAGCCATTCATGTCTGAGAGCAGCTATTCATCGCCATCTCACAGGACCCCCCTTCAACTGCAAGTACAATATTTTTAAAGACAAAGAGTTTCAAGCTGCCAATAAAGTGTATAACAGTGTGATCAGGCAGCTTAAGAGAGATGGAATAGACACTAGCAAGAGCTATCCACCCATTCTAGCGTCTGACATCACTAAAATGTTCGAGACCAAAACGTTGAGTGTCGATAATCCGGTGGCCCTCCAACGACTGGTTTTCTTCTACCTTGCTTTTTTCTTCTGCCAAAGAGGGAGGGAAAATCTGAGGGACTTTAAGGTCGGTGACTTTATCCCCAACACCGAAGGAGGAAGGAGGTACTATACTCTCAGGTACTACAAACACCAGAAGGACCACCGTGATCATCTACCCGGCAATGTTCAACCATCACCAAGACTGTATGAATCTCCCAATAACACACGCCCCTGCCCAGTCCAGGCGTTTGAGCTGTACTGTAGTAAGCTGCACAACAGATGCCCGTACCTCTTCCAAAGACCGAGTACGCAGTGGAAGCCAAGTTCACCTGCTCCATGGTACTACGGTCAACCCGTCGGCCAGAACAAGCTTGGTGCGATGATGCGAGATATATCCCAAGCTGCAGGGCTGAGCAAAGTCTACACTAACCACAGCATCACGTGTACTGCTATACAGGCTCTGGACAAGGCTGCAAGTTCACAGCCTAACTCTGCAAGTTCACAGCCTAACTCTGCAAGTTCTCAGCCTAACTCTGCAAGTTCACAGCCTAACTCTGCAACTTCACAGCCTAACTCTGCAACTTCACAGCCTAACTCTGCAAGATTACAGCCTAACTCTGCAAGTTCTCAGCCTAACTCTGCAACTTCACAGCCTAACTCTGCAACTTCACAGCCTAACTCTGCAAGATTACAGCCTAACTCTGCAAGTTTACAGCCTAACTCTGCAAGTTTACAGCCTAACTCTGCAACTTCACAGCCTAACTCTGCAACTTCACAGCCTAACTCTGCGAGTTCACAGCCTAACTCTGCAAGTTCACAGAATTTGATAGTGAAAATCAAGACAGAGCCTGGACTGGAAGAAGAGACAGAAGATGAACAGCTGCAAGACTTGAGGAGTGAGCTCTGTCCTTCCTCCCCTGGACAACTGTCTCAAGAACTGGACAAGATGGATGTCTCCTTAGAAGACGAAGGATGTGATATGCCTCCATGTGAAGAACCTGTGAAGGTGGGCTACCAAATAACTTCATTATTAAGAACCTTATGCGATTTGCATGAATCACTATGTGAAAATGTAGTACCTCATGTGATACGCACGAATCTTACGTGATGCACACGAACACTATGCGATTTGCACGATCCTCCGAAATCAGCCAATTACTGCTGGGTCCCGTGGCAGGCGGAGCGGGATTTTCAAAATTGTGGCTTCGGTTTTCAACGACAGAAAAATATGATGTGACGTGCAGAAATGAAGAAACATAAGTATCTCACATGTTTTTGAATATGTCTTCATTATGGCATACATATCATGGGTAGAAACACTCAGAAACATGCCTTCTCCCAACATAGCGGCAGCGGTCGGTTTGCATAAGGTTTATACAAATCGCATAAGGTTTGTGCAAATCACATAAGCTTCGTGTGTGTCACATAAGGTTCATACATTTTTGCATCATGATTCATGCAAATCGCATAAGGTTTGTGCGCTTTCACACTGTGATTCTTGTGTATCCACATAATGTTCGCACAAATCTCATAGGGTTCATGCAAATGCTTAGGCACCCCTGAATAACACCTGGGGGGGTACAGACACTTTGGGGTTACAGACACTACAATTGCTAGACACGACACGAGTTTAGACATTGCACCTGGGGGTTCAGACAGTGTTGGAGCTACAGATGCCCCAGGCTTGCAGACACAACAGGGGTACAGACACTACAGGAGGTACGGACACTATAGTATGGGTTACAGATTCTGCAGGCTCGCAGACACACGAGGGGTACGGACACTACAGGAGGTACGGACACTATGGGGTTACAGATGCTGCAGGCTCGCAGACACACGAGGGGTACGGACACTACAGGAGGTACGGACACTATGGGGTTACAGATGCTGCAGGCTTGCAGGCACAACAGGGGTATGGACACTACAGGAGGTACGGACACTATGGGGTTACAGATGCTGCAGGCTTGCAGACACATGAGGGGTACGGACACTACAGGAGGTACGGACACTATGGGGTTACAGATGCTGCAGGCTTGCAGACACATGAGGGGTACGGACACTACAGGAGGTACGGACACTATGGGGTTACAGATGCTGCAGGCTTGCAGACACACGAGGGGTACGGACACACTGCAGGAGGTACGGACACTATGGGGTTACAGATGCTGCAGGCTTGCAGACACACGAGGGGTACGGACACTACAGGAGGTACGGACACTATGGGGTTACAGATGCTGCAGGCTTGCAGACACACGAGGGGTACGGACACTACAGGAGGTACGGACACTATGGGGTTACAGATGCTGCAGGCTTGCAGACACACGAGGGGTACGGACACTACAGGAGGTACGGACACTATGGGGTTACAGATGCTGCAGGCTTGCAGACACACGAGGGGTACGGGCAGAAAAGGGGTAACATACAACTTACAGGGGTACAGATACTGCAGGGGGTATGGAGTAGACACTGTAGGATACTGATACTACAGACCCTACTGGGGGTATGAACACCACAGGTGATAATGATACCTCAGGGTACGGACACTATTAATAGGGTTACGAACACTACAGTTGGTACAGACACGACATGGGGTACAGATGCTTACCTTAGTTCTATAAAAGATATTTCTGATATAGATTTCGACTCTTTTTTTCCGGTTGTGGGAAACACAGGAGCAACAGCTTCACCAGGGAGCAGCAGAAACTGAACCAGAAGCGGCACAGGGAAGCCAAAAGCGTTTAGCTTCTCTAGATACAAAACAGCTGGATGAATTAGAAGAAGGGAGAGTAGACAGCAGAACAGAAAGAGCAACTAGATTGGGCACAAAGCTTTTCAAAGGTGGGTATACATTTTCCATTGCATTGGATGATAAGCCCAATTATGTCATACCTGTGACGCGAAAACGTTCGATACGGGTGTTCCAGACTGGGCCATAACTTCCGTATCGCACAGGTTCGAAAGGCGTATCACACAGGCTTTCTTTGAGTAAATCGAACCATTTCGAATGGGCCGAATACGGCACAGTTGGCAATTGGAATACCTGATTCGGACGTTGGAACATTGCTGTTGCAGCACTTTTTGTTCGAGGGCACCAAATTTGTTCAACTTCTGGTGCATTTCGCATCAAAACATGGGTTTTCTCAGGTGGGTCGGGCTGATACCTCGGGTGACACGGAATACACCGTGTTGTATTCTATATATACACAATACATGCACTGTATTTCTATGAATAAAGGTAAATGCAGTTTGTGCTGCATGTTGTTGTATTGTGTTGCACATGTGGACAGACCATTACATGTATGTCACCAAAGTTCCTCCCGAGCAAGGGGGAAACTTTGGTTCTCACACCAAAGTTCCTCCCAAGCAAGGGGGAAACTTTGGTTCTCACACCAAAGTTCCTCCCAAGCAAGGGGGAAACTTTGGTTCTCACACCAAAGTTCCTCCCAAGCAAGGGGGAAACTTCGGTTCTCACACCAAAGTTCCTCCCGAGCAGGGGGAAAAAGTTCCTCCCAAGCAGGGGGAAACTTTGGTGTGAGATGCAAGTGCATTGCAGGGGGATTTTTCAGCAATGCCTGACTTAACTGTTTGTAGATATTCAAATATGTGTATGGTATTATGGAAAACTAATAACATCATTATTAACATCCTAATGTACTGAATGAAGTGGAAAATAACAATTTTGATTGTCATTTCAGAATGGCTACAGGCAAGAGGCCTTGACACAGCATTTGAGGAGCTTCCACCTCGAGATCTGGCACTGCTACTGAAACAGTTCTATGGAGAGGCACAGAAAGACAACGGCACTCCATATGCTAAGGCGAGCTACGCATATCTGAGAGCAGCTATTCATCGCCACCTCACCGGACCCCCCTACAACTGCAAGTACAACATTTTGAAAAACAAGGAGTTTAAAGCTGCCAATAAAGTGTATATTGGAGTGCTTAAGCAGCTGAAGAGAGATGGACAGGATACTGGCAAGAGCTATCCACCCATCCTTGCGTCAGACATCAGTAAAATGTTCAAGACCATTTAACGTTGAGTGTTGATAATCCGGTGGCCCTCCAACGACTGGTGTTCTTCTACCTCGCTTTTTACTTCTGCCAAAGAGGGAGGGAAAATCTGAGGAATTTTAAGGTTGGTGACTTTATCCCCAACACCGAAGGAGGAAGGAAGTACTACACTCTTAAGAACAACGAAAACCAGAAGAACCACCCTGATCGTCTACGTGAAAATCAACCATCACCAAGACTGTATGAATCTCCCAATGACACACGCCCCTGCCCAGTCCAGGCGTTTGAGCTGTACTGTAGTAAGCTGAGCAAGAAATGCATGTACCTCTTCCAAAGGCCGAATATGCAGTGGAAGCCAGGTTACCATACTGACCAGTGGTACTTTAGTCAACCTGTCGGCCAGAACAAGCTCGGCGCGATGATGCGAGACATTTCCAAAGCTGCGGGGTTGAGCAAACCTTACACTAACCACAGCATCACCGTTACTGCTATAAAGGCTCTGGACAAGGCTGGGTTTGAACCAAGAGTTATAATGAGCCTATCCGGACACAGGACTGAAACGTCAGTCCGTAGGAACATGCGGGATTCTGAGGGGAGGCAGAGAGAGAAATGTTCGGATGCGTTAGGAGCTGCACTCGATCCTCTCTCTTCTGACAAGATGGATGACTCTGAGGAGGGATGTAAGAACACTTTGCAGACTCCAACAGTGCAGCAACAGGTCAACCTGATCCAGGTACATGTGCCCAGGCAGGAGACAGGTCTTGTAACAGTCTACAGTCCATGCCACATGTTGATACAAACACAATTAACAACTAAAGGAGTTAATGAGCAATAAACAATAAACAATAAACATGCCCCAGTAGAACTGAATGCTTCGTAGTCTCTAGTCCATTTCACATGTTGATACAAACACACATGCCCCAGCAGAACTGAATGCTACTGTAGTCTCTAGTCCATGTCACAGATTGATAGAGACACATATGCCTCAACATAGGGGACACTTAGTTCAGCTTACAGTGTCACGGGTTGACACACATGCCCTGTCAGAAGGGAACACTTTGTACAGCCTACAGTCTATTAATTGTCACAGGTTGATAGAGGCACACATGCCCCAGCAGAGGGGAACACTTTGTACAGACTACAGTCCATGTCTTAGGTTGATAGAGACACACATGGCCCTATCAGAAGGGAACACTTTGTACAGCCTTAAATCTATTAATTGTCACAGGTTGATAGAGGCACACATGCCTCAGCAGAGGGGAACACTTTGTTCAGCCTACAGTCCATGTCTTAGGTTGATAGAGACACACATGCACAGCAGAGGGAACACTTCGTTCAGCCTACAACCTATGTCACAGGTTGACACACAATCAGAAGGGAACACTTTGTACAGGCTGCAGTCCATGTCTTAGGTTGATCATGATAGAGACACACATGAACAGCAGAGGGAACACTTTGTTCAGCCTACAGCCAATGTCACAGGTTGACACACAATCAAAAGGGAAGACTTTGTACAGTCTACAGTCCATGTCTTAGGCCGATAGACACACACATGCCTCAACAGAGGGGAACACTTTGTTCAGCCTACAACCTATGTCACAGGTTGACACACAATCAGAAGGGAACTAATACAGTCTACAGTCCATGTCTTAGGCCGATAGACATACACATGCCTCAGCAGAGTGGAACACTTCATTCATCGTACAGTTCATGTCACAGGTTGACACACATGCCTATCAGAAGGGAACACTTTGTACAGGCTACAGAGCTTGTCATAGGTTGATAGAGACACATCCCCCAGCTGACGGGAACACTTCATACTGTGTACAGTCCATGTCACCGGTTGATAGTTTGTTGAATGGATCGAAATTTTGTTGTTCAAGTTCACTTGGTCAGTTTGTTGCTGTAATTATATGCAACATTGTTGAAAATATTGGATATGCCAATGTTTTGAAATACTGGAAATCTCGGTTCATAAAGAAAGTTTATTATCTTCTGGATCAGTAAACAAAAGGACAAATGTAAATTAGACTATATTTGTCAAAAACTATATCTGTCAAGAACCATATTTGTCAAAAAATGGCAAAATGTGATTACCAACTGCTTACATGTATAGTTATTAAAGGATCTATGGATTTGCAGGAGTTTGTCTCTCTTATATGGGTCTGTTTGTTATTAGGCTATATTATAACATAATGGAACACAGTGTATTACTACCACTACTATATGATGATATTGCTAATGACCTTTCTGTTCCTCAGTGAATATGGAGTCATAAGGCCTTCATTGTACTCCATTCACTCATGTCTTGGAGTTTTTCTGTTGTTTTAGCAAATGACCAGTCATTGTGCCTTACATTTGTATTCAACTCGGATGGATAATTATCCCTTAACGGATGGATAATAAACCATCAATTGTTCGGAAAGTTTGCATATGTTTGACCACTTCCAGAAACATTGAAAATTTGAAGACTGCTCAAATCTGCTTGCATGTGCAGAAGAGACATCTTGCAGGATGCACAAGAGCTGCAACAGACGGTAACCTCCTGTGCATTCATAATCCATTTTTAATGGAGGTAAAAAGAACAAAGAGACACACATAGTGTATAAAAAGACCAGTTTGTTCCAGATCACTTCAGTGTCAGTGATGGAAGATGAGTGGATACTATCAGAAACGTCTGACCGTTTCCAGAATAATATCCAGTTGCTTGAGTAACTGCTTTTTTGGCATATCTTATTACCTGGATGTCTAATCTTCATCGACGTAGACACGCACGCGCACACACACACCAACACACACACACCAACACACACACACACACACACATACACGCACACACACACAGAGCTCTTCTGTGAAAACTTGAATGTCACACAAAATAAAGTACACAAATGATGAGCATCAATTTCATATTGGTAGTCCTTTATGTCCAATTATGACATGCCATGACATAATCTATTTCTTTATTTATTACAGTATATTGAATTACCAAATGTTCTGTTGAAAATATCCGCCAGTATTACCTATAAAGCCATAGTATAGTCCTGGAAATCCCCAGACCTTGCCCGTTACGCTGTATATACATGCTCACTTGTAGTGTGACTATCTGGACCTGCCATCTGGCAAGCGTTTCCGGAACTCCAATTTCCATTAAGTGAAATTGACGACCTCGTAGTTAAACCATACACATACTCATAGAAGCGTATACGCGTAGCATGCCCAACGAGAAAGAGTTACAGTCTCATTGATGAATTACTCTTAAAAGAGATCCGAGCCAAAAACTGAACGGCTGCATGGACGCATGTTTTTAGCGGTGAGAAATTCCCTTTTAGCCAGCCGAACTGATATCAAAAGTTAGATTGGTAAAAGCTTGCTTGTAACAGTTACTGAAGAAATCAGCAGGTAAAGTTTGACAGTTGCGCGCTAGGTCGGAGGTACACAGTCGTGGGTTCTGAGTGGTGCGGTTGTACACTAGCAGGGAAAAAGTGCCCTTTGTGGGGATTGACTAATTGTAGCTTGTAATTGCTATAAACAACAAACCTATGGATTTTAGTCATTGGCATTTTTTCCATTATATAGAGTAAATTGCTTAACATAGAATGAAAAATCTGCTGACATTTCATGTAGCTTCATTATAAACACCAACATTTAAAACACGAATTACAACATAGAAGTCTTTGGGAAGAAGATATTCACCAATAAGACCCTAATCGAACTATATCTTGGTGCATTTACTTTGAACCTTAGAGCCATATGCGTTTTTCTGCTGTTCCTTGTATTCCTATAGGGATATTGCTGGTATCTAGTCGGTGAATTCATTATGCACTTTGTTATCTACAATATGTGCAAACACTATAACGGATATGAAAGAAAGTAGATATCATTATTGCTGGCTCATAGCCATAACCTCTAAATATAATATATCTATTCTCTCTCTCTCTATATATATATTATATATACATGTATAATCTCTTCTGGATAAATCCATCTGGATACATACATATTCACATCTATCGCAACTTAGTTACTTGACACAGTTACTGTTCGAAGTCAGGCAAGTTTAGCTACGAAACCTGCAATGAAAGCATATCAGGGTGACATCCTTTTTGGCGACGCCTCAGGGGCGAGCCTAATTTTACAACAGTCACAGCTAGTGAGTCCACACATTGTCAGTCACGTACTAGTATTTATTTCCCTTTTGCTCATGGTTCCTCTTCATGGCACAGCTAACCACTTCTAGGGCGGAGATCAGTAATACACGCCTGCGCCTGGGGTCCATTTTAGCCTAAAAACAACAACAACAATGTTCTATCTAAGACTTGTTGGTTCCCTTCTCGTAGAAAAAGAGAGAAATTATGTACAGATGAAACAGTACTAGGTATAGACTTTTAGATTTGGTAAAAGAAACCACTTAGATTTATGGTCCATTTGTAAGCCTGTTTAAGCCCATTATTTGAAGTGGTGAGTCACTTAATTTCCGTCATTGACCAGAAACCAAAATGGCGGCATTTTTTGAAAGTGCGAAATCTTCCACCGTATAGAAATTGTTGAAACTATACCTTTTTGTACACTTGAGATAGCGGACTACTATATGGGGTAAGCTGTTCTGACCTGGAATGTTCACGGATAAGATCATGATCATGACACCCCAAGTTGCCTATTTTTACATTGCCGACAAAACATATTTTCGTTGATGTACTGTGCCCTCGTGCCTCCAAAGTTACAACGGGTAGCTTTACTCAAAGATATGTTCACCTGCGACCTCCCCGTTTGCGTTTGGAATCGTCGGTCTTCTTCGAACGCTCTTCATCTTGTACGTTCCGTGATCCGGAACCTCAGTCCGGAACGTTTGAATGAAACCTTTCCGGTTCCGGTAAGAGTCTTCCGGACGATGCCAGCACGCGCAGCAGATTTTGTAGAAGATCTCGCTGAAGTTAAGACTGAAGAAGCCGTAGATGATGGGGTTTAGTGCGGAGTTGAAGAGGGCCATGGTCTCGGCGACGACGTAGGCGACCTCGGGAAGACCCTGTCCGGCGTACACATCGTACAAAGTCACGACGAAGTACGGCGTCCACGTGGTCAAGAAGCCGATCACAATACACAGGGTCATCCGTATGGTCTAGAAAGAAGAAAATGTGTACTGTTTTTTAAATGATAACTTGCATGTACCTAACTGGCTGGTTAAATCAGTAATATAGCAATGTAATATAGTGATTTTACTGTTAAGTTCAAATTAAGTCTTAAATTTCGTACATGTAGAAACGGTTAGTGAAATGTTTCAATCTAATGAGTAGCAATATGGTGTTATTTTTATGGTTAGAGTACACCCACCCCCTTTTTACACGTGGAGTGAAACCCACAAGCCTGGCAGCCTGTGACGTCCCCCGTCTCGGAACCACTACTCAAGACACGTGATCATGAAAAAACTTATACTGCAAGCAATGAGTCATTTTACCCTTGAAGAAGTCTACAACCCGTCAAGCTAGGATGGTGACTTAGCTGCGACCGAGCGACTTGCCAAATTTCTATAGATTAAGATGAGTCTTCTTTTAAATTTTCTCTCAATTTATACATTTTAGACGATATTTTGATTATGAAGTCAAGAGTTTCGCAAAATCCAATTTAAGCCACAGTGCGTTAACGTTCGCCTTTTAATGGTATAGGGGTGTCTGAGATCTACAGCCGAAAATGTCTTTTTCTTTCTTTACTTAAAACTGCAATGTACTCCGAACTACGAGTAACTTTACCAACGCAGTGTTACTTTCACGAGTCTTACCTTGACTTTGGCCTTCATGATCTTCTCATTATCTGAGCGCCGTAGAGCCGACTGGATGTCTGCCTTGCCCGACCCCTCTCGTCCGAGGGTCAGCACAATCCGGATGTAGCAGTACGTAATAATGACGCCAGGGGCCACCATGACGTAAAACGCCAGCCAGGTGACGTACACCTTCCGTTGCCACTCCGCAGTGTACCCCTTACTCTGGCACGCGTAGGCCGTATGGCCATTTTCCCTCTGGACTTCTCTTTGCACGAATATCAAGAGTTGCGGGATGGCTAGCATGAAAGCAGCTACCCAGGCGACTGCGACCATCCTGTGAGCGAGTGTCCGATGTTTGGTGGACATCTGGAGAGGGTTGGTGATGGCCATGTAGCGGTCAATACTCATGGCGGTCAAGATGAAGGTCGCGCTCGCCAAGGTCACGATCTGACCGTACACTATCAGCTTACAGAGCACAGCTCCCAACACCCATTGGTCAAAAGCCACGAACAAGATCTCCGTAGTCATGGTTACGACGCAGACGCAGAGGTCGCCAATCGCAAGGTTTAGGATGAAGATGTTGACGCGGCTGAAGCGGCGTTTTTGCGTCAGTACCGCAATAATAGTTCCGTTGCCTACAAGTGTTATGAACATGATGATAGCGATAGTGATAACACGCTGTAGAACTGGCGCCGTCCAAATGAATCCCTCGGGTGTAGTAATATTGGCTCCTGTATAGGCATCGTTTCTCAACCCGGAAGATAGAGAAAAGTTGAAGTACTCCATAGTTCCTTTTCCTTTCACGACAATGTTGACTTTTTTTGTTGATTAGGTGTTTACCTGTTCGATTTTCACGTGTTGTTGTGACGATGCCTTGAGTTGTGTTATGTTGTTGTACGGGAGTTCCAACAAGTTGATGAATTCACGAAGGACCGGCTAGAGTTTTGGTGAGCTTTTGCAGAATCGCACAGTAGACGTCGTCCTGAGGAAAAATAAATATTTTTTAGAATACAAGAATAAGTAAAAAAAAAGTTATTATCACAATTATTTTCTCTACATGGCACGTCTTTTTGCCACATCGTAGAACTTCAAGTCTGGTACTCCATGGGCAGTACTGATCACATAGATTCTATCATGAAGCCGAATTTTCATTTAAAAAAAATCTTTTTTATTCGCATGCTCGCATCAGTTTTGGGGTCCCTAGAGAATGTCATTCATACAATGAAATGAACATGGCTCAACCGAAAAGTTTACTTTCTTTGGCCTCAAAATCCACCTTAGGTAAAATGATGTCAATAAGCCACTTGAATGTACGCACAAGCGCCTGTGGGCACTATGATTGAGTAGGGTATTTGACTTTGACCTTCGAGGTTATTTGCTAACGGGCAAGATGGACCTGTTACGCCACAGCTACTTGATTAATCATTTCCTTGCTGCATCAGTGGCGGAGAAAGACCTATCTACTTGAAGCCTTGACCATGTTGCACCCTAAAGCAGGGTTCTTGTTGGGCTGGCTGCGGCACGATTTCGGCGTCGCTGCGTCCTAAATGTGGTATCTCACTATACTTGCGGCACCGGTGCGGCACTGCGGGGTTCAAAAGATTACTCAGCAAATTTCAGAGATAAACGGAACGAATTTCCGTGCTTTTTGTGTATTTTGGTGTCTTCGAAGTCATGCTTTTACGTATTTTACGCAGTATCTGAATTATAAAAATCGGCGAAAATAACACAACATTGCCGCAGAGAACGAACCCCACAGTACCGCATCTGTGACTAAAGTGCAGTGAGATACCACCTTAAGGCCTACGTCACATTTCCTACCCGGGCCCATTTAATCTTGCGGAAAGGAAAAATTAAAGTTTATGCAAATAAACAGGCACAATGCATGCTGGAAAATTTTTTTGCTGTCCTTTATGTCGTTCTTTTCGTTCCCGCTGCTATTTTTTTAATGGTTATTAACTAGACCCAAGTGACCTTCTGGTGGAAAAGAATTTTTAAGATTGAAATATGGGTTAGTACTTTTTTGAAGCCTTCTTTCTTTATGTTTTAACATGCTTTCCTATGTAGTGCCCTAACTTTGTTGTCTGCCCTCAAAAGGGTTATACAAATACAATTTCAAGTCGCTAAGCTACCACAGTCTTGTGGGAAAGTGGGCCTAAGTGACATCGTTGTCGACCTGTAGCTATTTAGCGTCACGTCTATGTCTATTACTCGGCAAACACGCCACACGGCGCCGGTAGGACCAGACAAGCGTTACGCGGTCATCGCAAAGTCACGGCGTGATATGAACTTGACATTGGCCCGGGCAGGGGCATGAAAAAGCCCCAAAACGTACCCAGTGGATATAGATTTAGAACTTGGCTGAGAGAGATAAGCAAGTCATCGGATGAATAGAGGAGGTGCCCATCTCAATTTCTCTAGCCCAGGGGCCACACAATTGTGGTGTGTTTAACTCCCATACTCAAAAAACTAGTTACTCAAGCAACTGGATATGATGTTGGAAAAGGTCAGACGTTTTAGAATAGCATCCGTTGTTTTTCGCTAGTGTCTGACTACTTTTTGGCGTATCTTAATACCTGGATGTCTAACTTTCATCGACGTAACTTCTGCATGCTTTTTCATATATATATATAAGTGCAGTGTGCTAAGCAGAGAAAGCAGTATTTACAATTAGGTCTGGGCCCCCTTGCGAGTTATCTAAACTACACGGGGGCGGTTTTGCTTCTGACTTTGAAAGAGCATAACTCAAGAAGTGTTTAGGGAGCGTTAGATTTTTGGTTTGTAACTACCTTTAGTGCTTGTTTACGGCCATTGTATGGTTTGGCCACACTGGGCATCAAACCTACGTCCTTCCGGATACAAAGCAAGAAACTTATCCATCGAGGCATTACATCGGCAGATTTATGTAATAGAGCAATAATTATTTCGTCAATTAGATTTTATGCTGTAGAAGGCGTCCTTTCGTCCTTTTTGTCTCGAATCTCCATTAACGTACACTAAAGGCATATTCCTATTAACCTTGTAACCTCTGTAAAACTTCTACCAACTTATCATCAATCACTTGACTCGACAGGCTACAGTTGATGACGCCATTCATGCCGTCAACTCATTCGGGTCGGTCCTAGGGCGGACCTTTCCGCCCCAACTGATGACCGGTTGGGGGCATTATCATTCCGCCCTCGAACGCACCACTCACCCCATGCAAGGAACGGGTCGATAGTCATTGAAGAGTGGCCGCTTGTTTATTTAACAGGGTATTCCGTGCTCCTTGTTCATTACGTGTGGCATGATTAGTTAACATGCGGTGCTATATTCCGGCGCATTTCATCTAAAAGGAATTCCTAGCTGAGATTTATTATCAATGACAGCCCGAAATATTTTAAGTATAACAACAATTGCGATATATCTACTTTTTGATTGATTTTTCCTACGGGGATTTGAGAACAAGTTTATGGTATCTCAGAATTGCATCCGCATGATATTGGAATTGAGATAGGGCACTCATCAACACCCTCGTATCACGTGACCTACGTGACATTTGAACTCCAGGTCACGTGATCACCCTATTCTGAGCTGGTGCAAAAATGGCAGGTGCCGATTGAAAGTCGTCTTACAAAGGACATATTATTTTGAAAATTTATATTATGCTGTTCTGACCAAGACATTTTCATAGTCATTTGTATCAGTGTTGATACTTAGTACCTAACTTACTTATTATTGACTTTGTGGTGTTTAGCCAAGTTACAATGATTGGATTTATTGAAGTTCCTTTTCGTAACCCCTCATTGCTTTTAAGACGCATGCGTGTCATGCCCCCTTTCCGCTAGGCGACCATAGCTGAGCGACCATACAGCAATCAAAATTGGATTTCTGTGACCCTAGATTACATGATTAGAATATGATGCAGAATCTGAAAAAGGCACCAACACACAAACACACAAACACACACACACACACACACACACACACACACACACACACACACACACACACACACACACACACATAAAACACACAAAAAATGTTGTTTATCTAAAAAATTCATTGAGTTATGTTTTAACGTTTTTAACATTGCAACACGGTTGCAGCCTCTAGGGGGGGGGAGGCTAGGAAAATAAATGACACGACGTTCTTAAATCCATCACTTTTTGAAGTTCAACTACAAATTACGTCGTCCCTTTGACATGTCACGTCATGTCCATTAGTTTCTATCAGATGCTCAGCCTCTAAGGACCGCAGCACGTGCTCGGTGCTCAGACAAGTGAGGACTGTTCAAGGACATCACCGCGATAAATATTCCTACTAGGCAGCACCTAATGGTCCATTAAACCTTTAAAATATGTATCTCCTGCGACTCTCCCCCAGCAGGTCGGAACTAATTCATTACAGAAGGCTACCGACAGCCCACGCGCCTTACCACCTCTGTAGATTATTAACTCTAATGTAAGCTCATCTGTGACGGTAATCCTCATTATGATACAATTTTAAAATTTTAATTTAATCTAATTTTTTTATTAATACCAACAACAACAACAATAGTACATTTGTCAGCTACCAAGACAAGTGCTTGTACAGTCGAGTACTAGTGCACATGGGGGGATAACATATACTGGTGTGTCTGGACGAATTCCAACTTCACATGCAGTACAAGGGTAGTGGAACAGTCAGAAAAGACAAATACATGTAGTACATTTGTCAAAATACAGGGGACCTTAAGGAATATGTACAATTTTAAACTTTCTAACCGTACACAAAATTAAAGCGGTTAACCACAAGCTTTTCATCAATCCTCTGTAGATGTGTGAATGTTTTTCTCACAATGGACTAAGTGGTTGAAGCCTATATATATTCATAAATGTATTATCTTTTCCAACAAGGTTATGTTTTGGTATCATTTCTGTGGGTGTGTATGTGTATAAAACGCATAACTCAAGAAGGCCTGGATTGTATTGATATTTGATATGTGGGTAAGTCTTGATGACAGATTGGAATTGTTAGAGTTTTTTTGTTTCTTTATTCCGCACATAAAAGCAATAACAATAAAGTATAGAAAAGTAAATAAAAGTTCCAGAGGAGGGGAGAAGCCTGCAAAATGCATGGCAAGTTTGGGCCCCATGGCGACTTGTTATTGTTCTGCAGGGTACTTCTAGTTGTGATATCTTATGCCCTGGTCGTGATTATTTTCTTAGTTGTAGATAGCTCTTCGGGCAGAAAGTAAGTGGTACAGTGTATAGTGAAAAAGTTTAAACTTTGTTCCAACACAATAAGAAGACTCACCATAAATTTTCATAATTCAGCGAGTCATCCATCTGACGAAGGTCGGGGTTCTTGCCCGAAAATTTCTGGTGAGTCTTGTTATTGTGTTGGAACAAAGTTAAAACCTTTTTCACTATGAAATTTACCAACACAGATGAGCTTTCATAAGTGGTACAGGTTTAAGCTTGTTTGGCGGTCCGTGGCAGGTTTTGTTTCAGACATTTTTCGTAGATAACAATCTGAACCGGATATATGTAAAAGCATGGTGACGATCACAAGACGAGTGATTGCCTTTTGGCGACAGCCTTATCTTATCGCACCCACAGGTGACTGTACTTAAGGATAAGAACAGTCATGTGGTGCACTTGGGAAATGAAGGGCGAACTTAACGGCAAGCATCAAGGACTATAAATTATATAAGTGATACTCTAGAAACAAATCAAGGAGATTGAGTATCTGTATTACGTCTGGTTATCTCTGGTACGATCTTATTTTGCGTCAGGAATCCTCATCTTATGCTAAACTCTTTTAATTTATAGTTATTCATAGTTAATTGCATCAGCTCGGGAATGCCAATAGAGCACCATGTTACATTTATGTATGTCTACAGCACTGTTTACAAAAGTCACAAAGGACGTTACAACTAGTTAGATAGGCTATATACTGGTACTCCTGTTTAGCAATGGTTTACAGGTCCCAAGTGTTCTTGTATCTTTAGAAGGTTACTTGTGATGGGCGCTTATATTGAAAGCTTGTTTCAGACAATTTCTGCTGATATGTCTCTAATCATGCTGTCTGGGAGACTGTCGTAAGCAATGCTTGCTGAGTGTATAGATGTCTTGTCAGTTGAGTATTACTAAGTTCTTAAGACAGGATGAGCAAGACAATGTATTGGCTTGGATTGGCTGGTGCTTATTGTTCGTCTTCGTGCAAGAAACTGTCGCGAGTGTGTATATGTAAAACTTTTCTATATTTTCAAGTGCGTATGGAAGTCTTAGCCTCTACCGGGCTCCGCAGGTTGTTTGAAAATGTAGAATTTTGAGACATATAGACGGATAACTTGCCAAACGAGTTAGCTAGGTCGTAAACCATACTCCTCTGTCATTTAACACCTTTAGCATGTTAATTGTCCATATTTGTCCAATTTTATGTAACATTCTGTCTCCGATTTTAGGAACAAATGTACATAATATAATCATGAAAAATGTCGTCCTGTTCTTGTTAGTTAGAACAGCCTACAACGTCCTATGAGATACCTGACTTAAGTCCAACCATTTACTAGCTATAAGAAGTATGGCGGTATTGCATTATTCATGCAAATTATTAACTTTTTCGCATAAGAGCAGCTGCAGTTACAGAGCAAGCTGCAAGGTGGTCCAAACCTATGCAGTTTCTTCCTTAGATTACAACCTATCTACCACCAAAACATCAAGACCATAGCACGTCCAGGTCAAAAGATAAAACAATCGGGAGTAAATTTGACCTTCGTATTTCTAGCCTCTATCCATCATCATCATTATATATATATATATACGGAAACACAAACAAGTAGACACACACACAGACACATACAGACACCCCCAAAACAATAGCTTCATTTTTCATGAAGATAATTACTATAGGATCTACATTGACAGCATAGCAAATATAAATCTAGCACTCCGTGGTGTTTGCCTTCACTCGAACACTTAACCTTCAATTAACCTTACGTTGATTTCAAATGACATGAGCGTGATCGATGCATCTTTACCTTTTAGTAGTTTCCTGGCACAATTTTGTCTGTTTTTCCAAGATAATCAGCCAAATAACGCAGTGTCTCCTAGGGAATTATTAATAGTTAACGACAAGACGTTCCATGATCTTATCGTCAATGCTTTCATTTGGCACGAGTACAAGAAAAACATGTGACTGTTAAAAACGATAACAAGAATGTTGCCTTTGGGAAATCAAGGGCCAACTTGAAGACAAAGGCGTATGTCTATTACACAAACCTATATGCTCAAAATAGTTTTCTGTAGATGAGTTGGATGTTGGTAAAATATGGTTGCCACGTACATCTGGATGTAGCATGGACCATACAAGATCTTGCAAATATACAGTTATGTATGTTTGCTTTCGAGGCTAGGGGTGGGTTCTGGCACAGAATGATTCAGGTCCAGGTACGGTTCAGGTCGGGAGGATCAGGTCCATGTCCTTATCCGAACCTGGACCCAATTGTCTGTGAACCTATCAAACTCAAAGCGATGGTCCATTTGGCTTACAAAGGATTCTATTAGGTGGTGTAGCCTTTGGTGTTTTAAAATCCTATCTTCATGTAAACCACGGTAACTGCCTATGTTTTAGACCAAGTGGATACTTAGTAAAAATGACCTAGTAAAATGACTCTTGTAGTTTGCTTGGACATGTAAGCCCCCAAACATGTGAACGCCTGCTAGTATAATTTGTTCTTTTTCGAATTGGTCCAATTTCCGTCCACGATTTTTTCAGGTCCGGTTTGTTCGAGAGAGATAAGGACAATGTGGCACTGCAGTCAAGTTAGTACCTTGTCTTGATAGTGCCAAATATGAGACCGAAGGCAAAGGTAGTCTCATAGCCTTTTGAGAACGTAACGGCAGTGGGTTGTCATACACTGTGTCTAAGGCACGGCATTGGAAGTAAGAACCCATCCCTCACCTTCCATTGCTTTTTTCATCCCCAAACAAAGTTAATTGTACCCATTTTTACTCCTAAATGGAATGAGGGAAGTCGTCTACTATATGTCCTTCCCAATGGCACAAGATCGTTAGCATGAGACAAGATTCGAACCAAGAACCCCTCATTTCTGGGAAAATATCCTGCAGTTACATATACGGCACTCGACCTAAAAAATATACAATCCTGTTAACGTTGCCTTGGAGGTAAAATTCAGATGCATCCCTTTCTCCTTCTTAGTTCATTCACACAACGTGTCGTCCAATGCTGCAAGCTTTATGCCAGGTTTAAAAGATAACTGATGAAAAAAGCCTTTAAGAGTTTTCCCCTTCTCATACCAAGACAGTGACGTATGAAAAGAGACCGTCTTATTCAATCCACGTATAAGACCTCTAAGTACTTCGCATCATCTCAGAGACCTCCATCTGCAGGGAGATCACAACTTCAGGCCATGCATGGCCTGCGCCATACACTTTATTCGATGAGATTCCATCAGTCATAGTCGTTGTCCTTGACATGTGTCCTTGAAATCGTAAATTCAGGGCACTTTTAGTTCGAGCATGCCGTAAGGCAACTCATAGATTTACTGATTTTATTGATCATACATTTTTTGTATTATAATGATTGCGTTATTTTACTTTTGTTATTTATTGATTTCATTGATCATACATTTTGTGTAGTGTAGAGGAGGAGGGCACAGCATAAACTGTTAAGGTTTTTCCCCTCCTCCTGCACCTGTTTTATACATTATTTTCTGTGTTTCTTATTATTTTTGTTGTGCAAAATAAATAAATAAACAAACAAACAAACAAACAATAGACATAAGTTCTTTCAGTTCACATGGCTTTTCGGGAAACCGGAATTACCAGAAGTTTTTCTTTTATTACGTCTGTAGTTTTGAAGTAACGAAGTTTATATGGTCCTGTATCTATTTCTCTATCTTTTCATCTATTCTATTTTAATTATAATCTTAATTTGTTATTGGGACTGCAGACAATACTATCTATTCATACTGTATACAGATACATATTGCAACTATGGTGGTTTTCAAAGTGCTCTGCGTAGTTTGATCAAGTATCAACACATTAAACAAAGATGCAAGTCAGTGTGATCAATGATAAACATCGCGCAATCATATCGCACAATCAATTATAATAGCGCTTTAGGATGACACAACAAACGAATGAGATACGTAATATTTATGCAAGCGAATAAACAGAATAAATAAATGACGCAGCGTCGTGCGTGACGTAACTGCTAGAGTGTTGGGGTCGGAACTTAGAGGTCCCGAGTTCGATACCCACCGTTGCTTGACGTTTTGCCCTTGGCAAAGAGGAACTTAACACGACCTTCCTCAGTAGGTGTAAAATTGGGTACCTGATTTAAGTCAGGGAGGCAGAATACTACGTATACCTTTACCCTCTGTCTGTACTTGTATGTGGCGCTGTTAGAATAAGTCACTAACTCGAATGCAGTGCCAGGATATCCTCGTCTGCCTCAAAGCACACAAAAAAATATGTAGATGATAGAAAATTGATAATACGAAAAAACGCCATAGTTATAGAAATATGTAAGGCACAGGAATCAATCAAAGGATCGTATCCAATACCAGCTTTGTGTCCAATCGCACCATCTTGCTAAATGGGTGGCACGCCTGGTGTTTTCCAATGATTCTGTAGGGCACCTTTCACTTTGAAAAACTAATAAAGGACAGACAGCCTTTTGATGACGTAAGGGTAGTGTGTCGTTGTCCACTGTGTCTACGGCACGGTATTGGGAGTTGGAGCCCACCCCTCTCCTCCCATTACCAGATTGTCCTCGTCTGCTCCAAAGCAAACAAAAAGTAGATAATGGAAAATAGATAATACGAAAAAAAATGTCATATCCATAGATATATGTAAGGCATAGTCATCAGTCAAATGATTGTATCCAATACCAGCCGTGCGTCCAATCGCGCCATCTTTCCAATTGGGTGACTGAATATCACGCCAGGTGTTTTTCCAGTGATTCTGTAGGGCACCTTTCACTTTAAAAAACTAGTGACCGTAGGTAACAAACTCTGTGACCTAATTATGGTTTATGTTGGTTGTGATGTTTTCCGTGCTGTATGACTCGGTGTTCATATATCATATATATGAATATTATGATCAGTGGGAGTCTGCGAAAACTAACACTGCTCCAGAATTCATGTGTAGAAACGAGCTGTTGATATGGTACGTGCCGGTGTAGTGCTACAAATAGTTAAGAGTTTCCCAACGTTTGCTTGGAGATCGTCACAATGTCACCACCCTATATTTGCTTGACTTGCATGTCAAGCTCTGGATAGGGACATGAGCCATGTACCCATAACCGCCTCTGTCCTCGTACATATTCTGGCCCCTTATCGCTAAGTCTACGTCTGCATACCCTACACTTGAGGGAGCCTAGCTTCACTGGGTTAAAATTGCGTGTTCACGTTAGTGTCTGCTTATTCCAGAGTTGTTGACAAAACCTTATCGCAGAGTTCATCTCCAACAGCTGTTCTGGAATATACTTTCCTGTGTGGCTCATTGAGAACCGACTTTTATGTTCCTTTAATGACCCCTGTCAATCAAATGCCTACTTTTCCCGGGTACGAGGTAGCACAGCTGTTGCCAATTTCCGACGAGGCCAACATCTGCTTGACGGTATCAAATAACTACAACGCTTAAGGCACAATCATAACGAAGACCTGGACCACTATACCGGACGGCGTAGGGGTGAAAACTGAAATTATTACATCCATAATAAAAACAGCTACGGCGATGCATCATTTCCTAACCGAGTACAGACGACATGCCAATCCACATGCGACTGCGGCATACGGAACATAGAGATATAGGTGCGAACAGCCAACGCACAAAGTGATTACAATACTCTGTTACTGGAGGTTACCCTCCAGTGTCACAGAGTAATAAAGGACAGACAGAAGATAAAGATAGTCCCCTTGCCTTTTAAGGACGTAAGGGTATTTGGATGTCATCTACTGTGTCGAAGGCACGATATTGGAAGTTTGAGCCCACCCCTCTCCTTCCATCGCCAGGTTGTTCTCGTCTGTCTCAAAGCAAACAAAAAAAGTAGAGAATGGAAAACAGACAATACGAAAAAAAACGTCATAGCCATAGATATATATGTAAGGCACAGGCATCAGTCAAAGGATTGTGTCCAATACCAGCCGTGCGTTCAATGTGCCATCTTGGTAAATGGGTGACTGAATAACACGCCAGGTGTTTTTCCAGTGATTCTGTAGGGCACTCTTCACTTTGAAAAACTAATAAAGGACTGACAGAAGGTAAAGATAGTCCCTTTGCCTTTGAAGAACGTAAGGGTATTTGGATGTCATCTGTGTCGAAGGCACGATATTAGAAGTTTGAGCCCATCCCTCTCCTTCTATCTTCAGATTGTCCTTGCCTGTCCAAAGGCAAACAAAAAATAAGTATAGAATGGAAAATAGATAATACGAAAAAAACGTCATAGCCATAGATATATGTACGACCTAGACATCAGTCAAAGGATTGTAGCCTATACCAGCCGTGCGTCCAATCGTGCCATCTTTCCAAATGGGTGGATGAATATCACGCCAGGTGTTTTTCTTGTGATTCTGTAGGCACTTTTCACTTTGAAAAACCAATAAGAAACCCTCCGTCCCAGGCACAGGCACAGGCATCAGTCAAAGGATTGTGTCCAACCCAAACCGTGCGTCCAATCGCGCCATCTTACTAAATGGTTGGCTGAATAACACACCAGGTGTTTTTCCAGTGATTCTGCAGGCACCTTTCACTTTGAAAAACTAATAAGAAACCCTCCGTCATCTCCAACTATGTATGATGGATGACTCCATTAACCCACATCAAGAGCTTCGGGCTGCAGATGAACAGAAGATAGGTGCGTAGGAAGGCGTAACACGGCGTTGGCCCGGGCAATAATGGCAGTGCTTCTGGTTTTGATTGAACATATTTTTCTTCACACATAGAGTTATACATCATAGACCGTGAAGCTGATTCAAGAATACTAAGGCCAAAGTGAATAGATGCTATGGATGGCATCAGCGCTCATCAATTTTAATTTTTATGAAAAAAGGAAGCGTTTTCCCCCTGAGATTGTACGAAAGACAAGAAGGTACCAAAAATGGGGACATATTTCGTCTTGAAGCTTTCATTGTTCATGTAAAAGTCACAATAGTGAGGTACATGTAGCCAAGACTGTAGTTGCAAAAGTAAAACTAGTTTGATAGTAAAAGTGGCATCGTTGTGGCGTCTGGCGTGGCGTAACTGGTAGAGCGTTCGGCTCGGAACCTAGAGGTTCTGAGTTCGATCCCCGCCGTGCCACGCCCCGACGTTGTGCCCCTGGGAAAGGCACTTTACACGACCTTCCTCACTTCACCCAGGTGTAAAAATGGGTACATTCTGTCTGTACCGTGTATGTGGCACTGTTAATATAAGTTACAGTGCAGTGCAGTGCCACATTGTCCCAGTCTGTACAAAAAGCAAAATAGAAACAAAAGATGTGGTAGCAATGACTGTACTTGTTAATTTCAAAAGTGATACCAGTCTATCACACTAGTGTCACTTGCGCACCTCTCAAAATGAAAAAAAATTAAATAAATGAAGGAAGGAAGGAAGGAAGGAATGAATGCACTTTATTGCTGGGCAATTGTACATGATACATTGTATAACAACAACCACTAAACTACATACAGCACGGATCAACAAATTATTATCAATAACATTATGTTGAAAAACTTCTAAACTGTTGGTTGTAGTACAGAGTTTTGTGGATTTGATTCTTGCTACAGCGTTTATGGTGTCTCTGTTGAAAGTCTAGTCATCTTGTTTTTTTACCCATCTTGTTTTATTTGCCTTCTCGCAATAGATATGGAGTTTGCCGAGGATGTCATCCATAAAACATGCTTGATGCGGCCTATCCTGCTCAAATGAATGTCTCCATTTGACACCATACAAGAACTTTAAGAAGCAATCCAAACTAGATTAGAATGTTCGAAGGCGTAGGAGTCAATGACAATAGCCGTAGTTTTGATTGACCATATTCATTATTTCTAGTATTATGGTCTTGTCCATCATAGGCAATTGATGCGAACCAGGAAACTACTTCAACTTTTGAATGACTGACTGTATTACCCCGCATGGGTAACATACGGTCACGGCGAGTGGCAGATAAGGTACAGCTAAGAGCATTTTCTTGGTACAATAATGACATATTAGTAAATTTGATTGAACATTATACTCGTGACCATCTGGTGCTGTATATAATAGGACATATGGTGCAGTAGACAAATGTATATTGTCGACGGAGAGTCTGTTCCGTGCAATGAGCAAACCTAATATGCAACGCAGTAATTGTTTCCTTGTGAGTCCATAGATAACAGTTAGTTCCAATAATTTACCTGACGTTGCCTGTACTGTCAAGGCTTTATGAAGGGCAAAAGTAGGTAATAAACGCATGCCCCTAGGGTCTACATACAGTGTTTAGCTTATTTGAGACTTGTAGAAGTAATTTTCTTTAAAATGGAAGAGATATTTATATTGATGAGACAGAGGAGGGGCTACACTTTTAGATTTGTACAAAAACAGATGTTAGTCCATTTTATGCCTTTGCAGTCCCCCAATTTGATGTGATCAGTCCATTGGTAAAAAGTGGGACAGCAGGGGTGTTATACAATTTTTTTCACCAGTAAATCTCATTTGGTAAAAAAATGGGACAACAGGGGTGTCATCAATTTTTTTTTTACCAGTATAGGGATTCAATGAATATATTGTAATAGAAATGGGACAGCACGTGTGTTATCCCATTTTTTACCACTAAAAGATTCAGTAAACATTTGCAGAACATGGGACAACGGGAGTGTTATCACATTTTTTTACAAGTAACGTAAAGACATTCAAAAATCATCTTATGGTAAAGAAATTGGCTAAAGCTTTGTACCTTATATTAGCACTTGATAGCGCGTGTTTGTGATTTTTTTCAGGACTACAACAATGAGATAGATAACAAATCCCTCTAACTCTACATTATCAGAAACCGATATGGTGCCATTGTTTGAGGTGACGAAATTTCCAGGGAATAGCAATTGTTGGAATTGGACACTTGAGATAGCGGGCTGTTGTAATGTACACGAATGAGGTTTTGACATCCTGGACTCGGACTATTTTTAGTAATTATCGCTGATACAGATCTTTATTACTTTTCTGTGCCCATCTGAACGGGCTACAAACTCGTGTTACCTTAAGGAAAGGGGTTTACCTCACGGAGATTTGTGTCCTAAGGGCTCTTGTTGAAAAGTTGTTCAGAATGTTCTCAAGAATTTTATACATCATGGTGTATAAAAGTCACCACCCATGTCCATGAGAAAATGAGTTTGTCTATGTTATATTTTCCCTTAAGTCCATCACTTCCACCTCATCTTACCACAAGACCTTCAAGATGACATCTCTATTGTCAGCTATTCAGTACACTCCTTAAAAGCAGGAAACAGATGTTGCCCTCGTTGTACCCAACAGTGTTTGAGCGATCGGAAATAAACGAGCTTGTAGTTGTAGACATCAACAAATATCCGGTTCACCCAGGTGGAAGTTTCTCTAAGTACGTTAGTCTAACAGAATGATCACAATCAAAAGGAGACGAGAAATTAGCGTGTTGACGTCTGTAAACATTGTTCAATCAGAAACGCAGCGAATCGATTTTTATGCATGGCATTTAATTGGATACAAGCAAAATTGTGGCGAGGGATTTGGTTACAATATTGCCCGCCGGCGCGTTCGCTGAGAAATCAATCTTAGTAATACAGACAGGACAAACGCTTGAGAGGTTTTTCGGATTAAGTGTGTCCAGCTAGTAGGCTACAAGGAAGGGATAATCCTTCTAATTCCACTATCGTTAATTACAATGCTAAACGCAGGATGCATAACAAATTGTTCAAAATTGTTGTTGCTTACGCTGCTTAGTGAAGAGTTACAAAGGTGGATCTAACGTATCCATTATCATAATGCCTCCACGTTTACTGCGATACTAATTTGAGAAATGATAAACGCATCATTTTCCACAGTTACATGTTGCTATTACAGCTTACCTTTGCCACTTCTTCTGCTAAATCTCTTTCATTTTTTTTTGTAAACAACCTAAAAACTTTTGACCTTGTTTGCATCGTTATCGAAGCCTTTTTAAACAGGTATTGAACACGTGGATGTCTGAAGTGAGCAAACCTCTATCTTCTGCACAAGGACAATGTGGCACTGTACAAAGAAGTTAGTAACTTATAGTTAAGTGCAACATACAAAGAACAGGCAGAATAAAAGGTGGTCATATAGCTTGTCTTGGCATTGTATTGGAATATTGGAAGGCGTAGCCCATCCCTCTCTTTCCATTGCCTTTTACCTTCCAACCAAAGTCAGGTACCCATTTCACGCCTGGGTGGAGTGAAGAAAGTCGTGTAAAGTGCCAATATCGCTAGCATGACAGGATTCTAGCACAGGGCCTCTAAAGTATGGGCCAAATATACCTACCCCTAATTAAGCCACGCGACACCACAAGACAACCCTTTCCTTTGTACAGCTCAACTTGTAGTAGTTTTCAGCACTCAACCTGACAAACTGCTCGGACCATCCCCCTCCTTTCTAGCATCCCGCTTACATGTTTTTGAATTGGCACTTACAATGATAGATAGTCCTTTCATTCCCGACTTGTCAGTCACTAGCCCTGTTTGAAGATGAAACTGTCCACAGACAATACGACTTGGCGAGCCCTCAAAGCTAAGCGGGCGCGTCTTGTACTTAAGTCTGAATTGGTACGTCTATCATTCTAAAGGTTTTACCCTTCCCAGACGTAACGCAGCGTCTACAAAGACACGCATCAGGAAACGCTTGTAATATGAAAGCGTTCCGTCGACGCCCACGTACGTACGTGAGTTAAGGGAAGTTTGACCGTCTGCAATTGAGAAAAGTTTTATGTCATATCGATGAAGAATTTTTTGCGAAATCGGTTAGTTGTTTGTAGGTATTTTCACATTATTCTCCTCAAGAATTGTGCTGATTTTTCATTATAGTAGCATCGAAAAGTGCATCTTTTGTTCAGTATCTGCTTAAGTCTCAACCGTAGTGGGGGGGGGGGGGCTTTGAGGCCTGTGCCAACTTTCATGTCGCATAACACCAGAACGGCGTACGCTATAGAGCCACAAAATTTGACTTTTCCTAAAATTTAGTTGGCAAAAGTTTTACAGAGTTTGAAACGTTTACCATTTTTCGTGTTGCAATGGCAAAGTGCAACTGGTTGTTGACTGACTTTATTTTATGGATGACATGCTCTGGAGACCGAAAACTAATACGCGAGGGCAAAAAAAACCCAGAAAATATATCTCGCTAAACGTCTTCCCGGGCTTATTTCTCAGGCCTGGTTTGTCTTATGTTCACCTCTAGTAGGACTGTGAGAGAAATCGTCGCCATTTCAATAATGCTTTGTATTGCCATTTTGGTTGAAAGACAGGAAAAAAAGGCGATCTGGCCTGACCATGTGTCCCCTTTTGAGCAGACAAGCACAAAAGTCTAATTAACCAGGGATGCTCTTGAGTCAAATTGTCCCACATTTTATTTTAGAACAGGCGAAAATCAATGCGCGCGCGGATGTCATCCATAAAATTAAGTCGGTTTGTGTTTGTCAGCTTTTTTGTGTTTCGGAAATATTTTGTTCATCGCAAAAATGCTGTACTGCAGCATAGGTGTCGCTGCAAACAGATGCGGTCACAAACGTGTAATATGAAATCCAATGTGAACCAGTCAGAATTGCCCCGAGGAAGGTCACAAGAGGTCAATGAATTGTACGATTGAAAAAACACTTCCCTGCATACAAAGAATCTTATTTTCAGTGACTTACCAATCTCACGAAACAGTTCACATAAGCAAATACTGATGATAACGATGATAAAGCGTCCATACAAACAACGCTGAAAAAACCTTTCCCCCAATCTAAAATATGATTGAACGGACGCCATGCAGTCTCAGATACCAGCTATATTCATCCTTCGTCTCTCAAATATATTCATGAAATTCGGTGTTGCGTGGAGGACTCCGTTAATGGGTACAAACAACGCAATTACGGAGGCAAGGGCGTCAGCGAAGCTTTTAAAATGGATGCATCAGCTTTCTTGCCTTTAAAACCAATAATAAATCCCCATACTACGCCTGACCGACTGCATGTTCTTTAATATGGCTAAAAGGTCACCACCTTTGATCTTTACCCTACTAATTTTAGTTTTAGCACAACCACAAAAAGGAAAACACGGCTTTGTAATTGACTGAAATCTTGAAGGAGTTGAAAATAAGATTAATTGAAGTCAGAAAATGAGGTTAGGCCTATTGCCCCTCTTATAACCTATATCATTTAAACGCCCATTATGATAGTTTTTTTTCTCACATTGATGGGAATTTAGGCTTGATAAACTACAGAAAAGACTACAGTATTACTAAATTTATAACAATGTGCTGTAAAAAATAGTCTGCAGTAAACATATTTGTGTTTCTAAGGAAGATTTTGATTATGCTCTTATCTAGTAGTGTGCTTTAAATTAAACCGATTACCAAACCTAGCCGACCCACAGGTAGCCATCATGTTGTTGTTAACAAACAGGAGTATATATTTTGAAGCTCACCGCACTTGGGGCACTGGTGTGGTACTGCGGGGTTCACTCACTGTGGCACTTGTGTTATTTGGGCCGTTTTTTTTATCATTTACATACTGCGTAATACGTAAAAGTTGAAAACAAAAAACTAGATAAAACGTAAGAAAATCCGGTCTTTATCTCTGAAATTCGTTGAGAAATCTTAAGTTTCGAACCCCGCAGTGCCGCACCGGTGCCTCAAGTGCAGTGAGATACCACCCTCACTCATGAGACCTTGCACATTTTTTTCACAGTTCACAAACACCAGGAATACGAAATAATCATGCGAATACGTGATAGAAGATGCTGAATTGGTCATCCACAGGCGTATTCAGCTCTTAAGCTCGAATCTTACAATGTGTAACTGTAAGGTTTACACGACTCCTAAAAGTAAACTTTCGAAGGGAATGACAGCAAAGTTCTCCTTACCCATCAGTCAAGCTGACATGCAGTAAAATGGACCATTACGCTAGGCTGAAGGGGAAACACATTACGTATAGAGCCCCAGTATTCAATAAGATTTATAACTGGTCTCAGCGGCGTATGAATGAAAAGTATGAAAGGTTGTAGAAAGTCACACCTCACAGATGGCATTTCCCTCTCAGTATCATCTCACACACGTGTCCGATACAAACCGCACCTGGTGCACATAGATATGCCGGATTACCACCAGTATCAGTGTAGCGGATGTGAGAGATATCAGTAATGTCACATTTCTCAGAATTACACCGTACAAAAGTTTGGCAGGCACGCAAATAGGCATATACATTACTGCACTGTTCGTACGTCAAAGTCATGGTCGCAGTTTTGCAATCATTTGAGGCATTTTGTTCGTTGAACCGACACATGCATTTGTCATATTTATCTATATTCAATAGGCGTGCAATACGAATGGGAGACATTAAGGTGAACGCTTTATACCTTTAATGTGCTAGTAATTTTGTTGCCTCGTATAGTTGTAATAGTCTGAATTATTTTATTGACTGGGTTATGGTTTCATCTGCGTTTGTGTATGTGTGGGTGTACTGCACATATACATTTTATCTGACCCTTACCTCCCTCATGACCTCAATGAAAAGGAGCCTAGCGCCTGCAGGCCGATTTGAGCATCTCATGAATAAATAAAGGTTCAAACAAACAAACAAACAAACAAACGGCTTCTTTGATCCACCGAATACGTCTGTTGTCTTCTCTGTATGTGAACTCTTTTCATGCATTGGTCTAAAACAAAGGCAGTTATAGTGTGAATGAAGATGATGAATGAATTAAAAAAAATGTCAATGACGTCGGGTACTCCACCAAACAAAATCCTTAGTTGCGTATTGGACCACTGTTTTGAGTATCGCATATTCATAAGTTTTCATAGATAACTAGCTCCTGGTTCAGTACCTGAATTTTCTGTAACGGTACGGCCCCCTTCCCACCATTCTCCTACGCAAAGGCGAAACAGAGTCGTCAGAGGGACTCCATCTGTTTTCACCTCTGCTTGCCTGAGGTTAATATATGGGTACCGGGGGCGTCGCCACAAACCAGCTGCCAGCCAATCAGAGAACAGGCGATGAGAGAGCTTTCAGCAGGCTAAAGCTGTCCCGCAATGGCCGCTGGGAAGCTATCAGCCAATCATGTTACGTATTACCATGGCTTTGTTTGCTCACCATGCCGACTCCCGATCCCCAACGGCTGACTGCCCATATAAGGGTAAGGTTAATATTCATAAGCAAGGCACCCCTAATAACCGAATACTGTGGCTGAGTTGTCAGGGGTGATATCATAGGCTTTGCCGTGATTGTCAACCCTGAGTGTGAGGATGCCTTTCCACTAGACGACGATCGCGATGCGCTCTCCTGCGACCTAAACAGGGTATGTTTATCCTTCGCTTTCACACTGGGTATATCATACAAAAAGTAAAAGTATGACTAAGAAGAACAAAACACGCAAAGTGTAAAACAAATTCGTTTCTTTTCTATAGAATTCGTTGAGCGATCTGTCAAATTTAAGGTCGCAGAGAGAGCGCGGCGAGAGCGCCGTCCCTGTGGAAAGGGGGTATACCCCCACCCTAGGTAATGTAGTAAGTGATGCTCTCAACAGAAATTTGCCAACGCGTTTCCCACGTCGTAAATGAGTAGACGGAAGGGAAATAGGCCTGCCCCCAATCATACATCATTTGATCCTTATAAAAACTGATGGTTAGCCCTGCTAGCCATTTCTGTCTGCAATGAGCTTTTAATAGTTTTGAGTGCAATTATCCATCGATCGTTGAATGTATCTGGGTCAAATTGTCGTTATTAATGTCAATTTAGATGGAGGCTCACGTTATTAAGAGGCCCTCTGTCCGCCCTAATGATATTGAATAAAGGTGGGTCACCTTGTTAAATTGTACGACATTCTCAGAGATATGACCACACTGCAATACTTCTATGTACGGGTCCTACGGTGTAATACAACTAGCTGCTGCCGCGCCGCGTGTTTGCGAAATTGGTGTGTTACTCCGAAGGGCGGTTATACCGGACATATAGATACAGTATTGTAATATCCGTGGGTAACCAAGTACTACGAAAGGTATCACAACTTAATGTTTCTTATAGTTTTTTATGATCACCTTGTTAAATCTTACGACATTCTTAGTGTTACGACCACACTGTAATACTACTATGTATTGTAATGTCCATGGGAAACCAAGTACTACAAAAGGTATCACAACGTAATTTTCCTTATAGTTTTTATGATCGCCTTCTTAAATTTTACATTCTTAGAGTTACGACCACACTGCACTACTACTATGTATTGTAATGTCCATGGGAAATCAAGAACTATGGAAAGGTGTCACATCTTAATGTTTGTTATAGTCTTTATGATCACATTGTTAAATTTGACGACATTCTTAGAGGTACGACCACACTGCACTACTACCATGTGTTGGAATGTCCATGGGAAACCAGGTACTACGAAAGGTATCACAACTTGATGTTCCTTATAGTTTTTTTGATCACCTTGTTAAGTTTTACGACATTCTTAGTGTTATGACCACACTGTACGACTACTATGTATTGTAATGTCCATGGGAAACCAAGAACTACGGAAAGGTATCAGAGCTTAATGTTCCTTATAGTTTTTATGATCACCTTGGTAAGTTTTACGACATACTTAGAGTTACGACCACACTGCACTATTAGCATGTATTGTAATGTCCATGGGAAACCAAGTAGTAAGGCAAGGTATCAGAGCTTAATGTTCCTTATAGTTTTGATGATCACCTTGTTAGATTTTATGACATTCTTAGAGTTCCGACCACACTGCACTATTGCTATGTATTGTAATGTCCATGGGAAACCAAGTACTACGGAAAGGTATCAAAGCTTCATGTTCCTTATAGTTTTAAAAATGGAATCTAGTATTGTCTTTAAACTGTTCAATTGTATTTCTACCTTTAATCAATCAACTTTTTGTAGTCTTATTTTCATGTTGGACAAAGGTGGAATGGCTATGGCAAACGTCACATTTTCAATCCGGGGCCCGGCGTAATTCCTTTTCAAGTACCTCCATGTAGAGCCCCTAATGAACATTGCCAAGCAATGATAATATTTTCACAGTTACGCAGAGGTATGCAAACAACACTTACCCTCATAGTAAAAATATTATTAAACGATTCATTATAGCCCTAGACTGGAAAAATTCCCACAAAGACCCCTCTTACGGCTCGCGTTATGTATGACCCAAAGAAACATGATGGTTGGTTTTGAATAAGTAAATTTAGATGTTCCACTCTCCATCAACATTAAAGCCATCCTAAAGAGCCACTAGGAATAGCAAATAATGGGCCTCAAAATGACTCAAATTCACGGAGATAAACATTCTGCTTTCAGTGATTCAGTAAACCCCCTAGTCCACCCTCATAACTTAAATTCTTCATCTTTAACTTTTGGTCCAATAAACTTAAAAACCAGGGCTATATGAAAATTTAAAACTTATGTTCGTACCTTAAACAAATTTATCAGTATAACCATCGCAATTTTAGTAATTGACATTTATGAATTAATTTTCAAGGGTCTCCAGGGGGGGTGTTCACAGAACGCCATAACGAAAAATAGCTGGAGAGTTTTAATAAATGGCTGATCATACCTACCACACATATAAAGTATATTTGTCCGGTCGCCATACTCCTAGTTTTCTCATGCATTAGAGTTCCTGAAATTTGAGTTTCTTTCTTGGAAAGGCTAAGAATTCATTGACCATCTCTTGCATTTTGGCTCAATACCCAATCCTGCAATCCTTCACGTACATGCTCTTTGAAATGTCATCTAACTGGAATGCTTCCTCGATTGTTATCATCATATCAAAGTACAAAACGCGACGGTCGAGCCTCACACCAACTCTGCATTTCAGTCACCACAAAAACCATTAAGTGGCTTCCGCTTTCTCCTTCCTTTTAGACTTACGAATGGAATGCGTCAACACTGTCTGAGAAAATTGGCGGCTTTTAGTGTTCAGTATTATCTTAGCATCTCTTAAGCTAAAGGCCCCCTCTCACTTGACGTGCGGCACGCTTGCGGCATTGCTGCGTTCGTTCACTGCGTCACTGTTTTGTTATTTTCTTCGATTTTTTATGATTCAGATATTGCGCAATACGTAAAAGTATAACATAAAAGACGACAAAATATACAACAAGTAAGAAAATTCGTTCTTTATCTTTGAAATTCGTTGAGCATCTTCCGAACGCAGCAATGCCGCAAGCGTGCCGCACGTCAAGTGAGAGGGGGCCTTAAGGGCACAACTCGCCGTACGTGCAAATACGTGCTGTCTGCGTGCTAAAACGTGGGCAATCTTTTAGGTCCGTAGGTGGTATTTAAGTACCGCCTCCGCACGAACTCGTAGGGAATCCGAAGGATTCTGGAGCACGCAGACACGCCGTAGAACTTCAAGTACAGGCAAAATTGTGTGTGCCATCGGGCTTCGGATTCGCCCCCCGTACATGCCAGTACGGGTGACCCGCCTGTCCTGTACAGCCTGAACGTTTTCAGAAAAACGTGGCGGATATGGCCTCCCAACGTGCGGAAAAAATGCACATGCGGCGGGTTGTACCCTTAGCTTTATACAAAAACTCTTTTTTACCTGTCTAGCACTTGTTACTGTTGTATGGTTTGTTGCAGAAAGTGGCGAAAGCCAATTTCATATACTGACGGGTTTTCAACCGTTTGTCAGGTAGTAGACCCATCTCCAGCGTGACCTATGCAATTTAATAGCTCCACCGTTACCAATCGTGGCTCTGAAGATATCTTAAATGTTCCATCAAGGAAGTGACATTGATGCGTTTCAGAGCCTAGTCGAGCCATGTCAAAACATCAAAACGTCTAACCCATCATACGTGTATAATTCAAAAGAGAAAGCTAGTCTAAATGCCTTTATTTCAAAGTTGCTTTTAGATTTCCTACCCCACTAAAATGGCATTTTGACCTTCCATTGTTTTCTCATTAATGAATTAAGAAAGAATGGGGTCGTAACGAATATAGATAAATGGGCATGAAACAATCATAAATGTGATTTTTCTAGCCATATGGGGGACGTAATCGGGTTTTTTAGCCCGTAATATATTTTTTCTATGAGAAAATACAGCAATTTGGTACATACCACTGCAATGAAGCTTTTTTCATGAGCATAATGATGAAAGCTACATACCACTTCAATGGAAATGCAATGTTTTTCATGTGCATAATGATGAAAGTAACATATCACTTCAATGAAACTGTAATGTTTTTCATGTGCATAATGATAAAAGCTACATACCACTTAAATGGAACTGTAATGCTTTCATGTGCATAATGATGAAAGCTAAACAGTCGCGTTTGCACATCTTGATATCATTTAATGATCTGTAGTTTTTAGAACATAATCATATTCATGTAATCAAAATTCATTTTCTAATAACGACCGATAATTTGTAGATATTAGGATGTGCAAACATTCATGAACGTAATTTAGTAGCTTTTATCGTTATGCACATAAAACATAATTTCCTTGCAGTAGTATATACCAAAGTGCTGTATTTTCTAATACAAAAATAAAATTAGGGCAACAAAACTTGACGTGACGTCATCCATATGGTAAAAAAATTATTTAGAATCATTTCATGCCCATCTATGAATATTCGTTATTCTGTCATATTTCAACAATGAAAGGTCAAAATGCCAATTTGGCCTGGCAGGAAGCCTTTATCCAGTTCAGGTCACCGAATGTGAAGAGCTATTATTCCACTGGTTGTGACAGAGAAGACTATGTACAGTATTTGCAGATTCCTGTTCTTTATCTACGCAGTCACACACCAACCTTCAGCTTTAGCAACTGTCCTTAAGAGCACTGACGTAGGTGTCTAAAGTGCTTGTTGATGCTGGTCTTAGACTTCTGTCTGTCCATAAAGTTGGTATCTCGCTACACTTTTGGCACCGGTGCGGCACTGCAGGGCTCGAAAGATTACTCGACGAATTTCAGAGATAAAAAACGAATTTATTTACGTTTCGTGTATTTTGTTGACTTCTAAGTCTACTTTTACGTGTTACAGAATATCTAAATTAGAAAAATCGGCGAAAATAACACAACTACAGTGCCACAGTGAAAGAACCACGGCCCCGCAATGCCGCACCGGTGCCCCAAGTGCACTGAGATATTACCTTGTGCACAGTATCTACAGTTCATTTCTTTATCTATCTAGTCAGGCACCAAACCTCGGCCTTAGCAACTGACCTTAAAGGCGCTAACGCATGTCACCAAAGTGATTGTTGATACTGGTCTTAGACTTCTGTCTGTTCCTAATAGTCACTATGTGCTGTGGCAGTGAGTTCCAGAATTTTGTTGTAGCCGGGAGGAAGGTACGACGGTGGGATTTTTTTCACTATGATGTCACAGGTTCCAAGGCGTTGCAGTGTTGAGATGTTAACAGGTGGGTTTTACGGCCCCTGCGTTTCTGCGCTGTTCCAGCGGCTGAATTTGGTATTTGTCCAAGTCAGCTTTTTTGATCTATGATCTTTATAGCTCTTCTTGGTATTGCGTTAAGTAGGTCATTTTACCAGGGAAATTCCCATAGGCTTAGCTCTTTTCGACAAGCACAATAAAACAATGGACCACGGCTTAATGGCCCGTCCTAAACGTTCCTTCACACGAGAATGAAGCCGGAATGCGGCCTGCATAAAATTCTTTATATATTCCTGGGAGTTCGTAGGGTATTCTAGAAATTCTCACTGCATTTCAGAAATTTGTGCCCATTCTTGTGGCCCTTCGAATGTTATTATATGCTGAAAACTTTCGAGGTGCATTTGAGGTGGAGAAATATCGAACGGCATTCAAAGTATATTCTAACTGCAGTACGACCGCATTCTAGGGCATTCAAACATTATTCGAAACATTCTACTCTTATTCAATGGAGGACCGGCCGGCCACAAGAATAACCACAGGTACCTGTAATGCATTGAAAATTTCTAAAATGTACTACGAATACCATGGAATGTACAAGAAGTTTTATTCATACGGCATTTCGGCTCATTCAGCCTCTCCATTTGGAATGCCCGCCCGAATGTTTATGAAAATGAAAATTAATTCGAACTCACGACTTCTAGTTCCAGAGGCTGAGCCGCGTACTACTTGACCACCCACGCTACCACAGGTTTATATCTTAAAAAGCATTTCGAATATTTCAAAACCTATCATGACGAACACCAATGATGAGCATCAAACTTTATGAGACACCCCATCGTGATTACATCATTGACAAACGAAAAGATTTCACAGCCCGCAAGTTTTGCAGTAAGAATCGGCGCCGTAGTGACCACGAGAATAATACAGCCTATATTTGAAGGTAACGTTATTGCGGTAGATTAACTACTTTGATAATACGTTTCTTACCTTCGTCAGAAAGGTATTTTCGGGTGCGTGTGTCTGTGCGTGTAAGAATACGATACGGTACGGCAGTGGGACTTCCTGTTTTGACATCTATTGTTCTAAACATGCTATGGCCATGATTTTTGAATGGTAGATAGTCTCATTAGTTTGTTTTCATGAACTAAAATATTGTTATGGTTTTGTTATTCTGTCCATGTCAAATTCCATCTGTATTCTCGTTGTCTTTGTCAGTAGGCCTTTGCAATAGCCACATGTTAGTTGGACAACCATTACTGTTCCGGCTGAACAGAAAAAACAATGAATAAATAGCGCTCATGGTCTGTCATCTTCTTTTGAACTACAGGGGCCATGTTTAAGATTAGCCAGCGAAAAGATTGAGCCAGCGATCACTACGAAGGATCGATGGTACTCAAGCTGCGCAGGGACAAATTTAAATTTGAGTTGTTCGGCTCCGTGGATGGATACAGAGCAAACCAGGGTCCTTGTTGTATATAGCGATTGTTTCTCTTGTTCTTGAATAGTTATAAAGAAAACTCTTGTAAATTTCTGGTGTACAAGAATTTTTTGGATTACTTTGTAATCACCCCTTGTGATGCTGGCAAATTTGTACCATACATTTCCAAATTCTGCGTGTTTTAGACCCTTTGGAGTAGGGGTACTGTTTTCACTATGCTACATTTTTGAAAAGTAGAGACCTTATGCTTTGTAATGATGTAGAACTTAAAAGGGTTGTTTTGAAGGAAAGTAACAAAAATGTAGCATAGTGAAAACACTGCCAACATATGCTTCTCAACATATGTTGGGCGCAACACTACAAGGGTTCGGGCTGGTACTTTTATGAGGCATTGTTTCGGTGTATTTTATCCTTTCCCATGAGCATTAATTGTGCTGTCTGACAAAGCCATATTATATGTATTAGAAGAATCAGTAGCCATAAATTGAATATCAAAACAGGCAGATGCTACAATGTGGCCCCTGGCCAAAGTTTCTGCCCATTCTGTCTAAAGCATATTGATGATGAAGTTTACTTTATGATACTCTGGATACGCTGTTTTACGTAATGAGTTATTCCCTATCCTTAAAATCCCAAAGGGACTACATGCTACAGACAGATTTGTATATATTTTAGATGCCACAACTCTTACAGTGCAAAAAAGGAAAATATATAGCCTAACTCGATTGTAACACTTTATCAAAGAATTATGTTAACCCTCATCTTAATTGAAATGTTACGCTTTATTCTATACCTTCTATGTTCTACTTTTTGTGATAGTTGTTGTCTTACACTGTACCGTTTATAATTGTCTTGCAATAAAGTTACAGTCAAACCTGTATTAGGGATTTGGAGTTCCAGACAGGTATTTTTGCGGTAGCGGAAGGTTTGTGTTTCTTAAACGTTAGAGAGCATATCTTTGTGGGCAAATATACCACCACATGGCAGTATCAATCATTTTCGGTAAATTTGTCTTTGGTAGGGTCAGTTGAATTTTGTGACGATCGAGACGACCGTGACGATCGAGACACTGTTGGTAAGAAAGAGTAGAGGGTATTGAAATCATGTGTAACTTATTACTCGTGATCAGCATTTTCTTTATAGTGGCCACCTGTCTATAGTGTCCACATTTCTCCAGTCCTTTGAAGCTTGGCTTTAATATGTGCTTAAAACACGTAATCCTCATACTGCACTTGACAGTTAGTCACGTATTTGATGGATACGGCGCAAGGTTCTGAAGTGTAAAAAACAGCTAGATCCCATCGCCTACTTTGAGAAACTACTTCTAAGACCATATGGAATTGAAGATTAGGGTACGTGTAGTGATAAAACCCATGCTTAAGGCAGGCCATTTTTCATAGTGACACTACTACATGACTGGTAGTCCCACATAGACCCCAGCTTATATATAAGCCGGAAATATGGATGTTGATGAATTACTCATTGGACAGGCCTTCGTGTCTTCAGTTTCCACCTCTCAGAGCTGCTACGGAAATCCAACTTTATATAGGCAAATTTGATTGATTATATGGATGACATCCCCTGGGAACCACCAAAACTGATGCGTGCGTGCCAATAATCAAAGTTTGGCGCAAAAAATAGTTTTGAACAAAAATAGTCTTCCGTTTCCCCTTCTAAGTGCTACTACGGAAATCCATCTTTATATAGGCAAATTTGATTGATTATATGGATGACACCCCCTGGGAACCACCAAAACTGATGCGTGCGTGCCAATAATCAAAGTTTGGTACAAAAATAGTTTTGAACAAAAATAGTCTTCCGTTTCCCCTTCTCAGTGCTACTACGGAAATCCATCTTTATATATAAACAATTTCAATTGATTATATGGATGACATCCCTGGGAACCACCAAAACTGATGCGTGCGTGCGAATAAAAAAAAGATTGGTACAAAAATAGTTTATAACAAAAATAGTCGTCCGTTTCCCCTTCTCAGTAGCCTCTACCAGGCTTCGTGGATCGGTGGTCTAATTGTAGAAATTGGACAAATAGAATCTATAGTACGCTAGGGGAGTTAGCCGGCCAGAAGAGTACGTTTCCTCACCACGTAGTGAGGATAATGATTCTACCGATCCACGGAGCCTGGTAGAGGCTACCTTCTCAGTGCTACTTCGTAAATTCATCTTTTTATATACTGTAAATGCATTTAAGTTCGCGGGGATTTAATTTCGCGGTAGCGGGAAAAAGGACTTTTCGCGATGGATTTAAGTTCGCGGTAACACCATAGACTGCAGTCTAATACCATATTAGAGAAATGTTCGCGGTGGTTTTAAGTTCGCGGTGAAGTGGTCACCGCGAAAACCGCGAACATTAATCCACCGCGAACGTTTCTGCATTTACAGTATAGGCCATTTTGATGGGTGATATGGATGACGCCCCCCTGGGAACCACCAAAACTGATGCGTTCGTGCGAATAAAAAATGTTTGGTACAAAAATAGTTACCTTTATTATGAAATCTAAGTGGTTACTCAGAAAGGTTGAACATATGACTGATCACCCAAAGTACGTAATACCGAACAATACGAGTAGATGCTTAATTTTTGTTCCTTCATATCTTCGAATTTTGCATTGACTTTGGCATGCTACAATATCAGTATTTGTTTTCCAGATTTTCACAATTTAAGATCAAATAATAGATAGCATAACTTTTGTTATGCACCGAAAGATGTAGCAATTTAGACTGGCGTAGATTAACCCTATAAAAACATAAGTATGAAGATATTTGACGGATTATTGTTAGTTATATTATTATTTGACGGCCAATTTCTTATTGGTTGATTTCCTAATTTCCATGCTTTCATAGGTTAAACTGTTATGTATGATGGACAGTCTTTTGTTAGCCACATTGGCCTCGGTTTCAATCTATCATCGCCGCCGTGTGAGAAAGGTGTATACACACAGGACCGCGATGTGACGACCGCAGTACGGCTTCGCTTTCGATCATGACTTGCACAACAAGATGCCACAAATCCTTTAACAGATACCGAAAAATTTATGGCCTAAAGAGTTAAAAACAAGTTTATAAAATTTGCATCACGTTACTTCGTGACTCAAAGTCGACTCCGTGTATTTTCTCACAAGAAAAGGAATCTACCACTCCTTATGTGACCTTTCCCTTCAGGCTCTAAGTTACTCATGTCGATTCCCGGAAAAGGATACTTGGATAGTGTTATTCTAAATTTCTTTTTAAACAGTCGACGCCACTAAGTCGGCTTCCATCGGATTGTGCTCCAAGTCGGCTCCGAAAACGCATGTGTAAGCCCATGTGACGTCTCAGTTCTTGCTGCTGATAAGATCGGTAGGTATCATGGAAGCTCATCTGTGTTGGTAGTAATCACAGTTCTTTACTAAACTTTCTTCCAACACAAAAGTATGCACGGATGAAATTTACATTTACATCAGGGCACTCCAGTCATCCTTGAACAGAAACGATGGGAGTTTATAAAGTTCCTGGCACTATTGACCTATTGCTGACGTCACGTATCCGCAGGATCACGTGTTAAAAAGATCACGCTTTTGTAACTCTCGCAAGATTACGTTCTGAAGCGATTTGTCATTAGCATTGCCCCTAGAGAAAAAAGACAGTGGTCGTTCAAATCTGATCGGTGTACATTTTGTATAACTTTGTGTTGGAAGAAAGTTTAGCATTGTGCTATAATCGGTAGGGTGATATTTCACTGCCTTTGTGGCACCGTTGCGGCACTGGGGGTTTGTTAACTGCACTGTTATGTTGAATCCGCCGATTAAGTATAGTCAGATATTGAGTAATACGTACAAGTATAACTTGGAAGACAACAAAAAAGACACAAAACGTAAGAAAATTCGTTCCTCGTCTCTGAAATTCGTTGAGTAATCTTTCGAGGCCTGCAGTGCCGCACCGGTGCCCCAAGTACAATGAGATACCACATTTAGTATCCAGACAGAATGTAGAATACTATTCAACTCTATTCACCATGCGTCGCTATGGTCCAAGCAAATGCAACGGACGGAAAAACATAAGCCCATTACTCGTACCTCCCTCAGTGTCCCACTATCATGAAAGGTATGAAACATTGATGGTTGACTCTTTAGAAGTATTTGCACTTTTTCCAGACATACAGTCAAGCTTTCATCTGAGCGGGTCCTGCACTCAACGACACCACACTATCATATCTAAAGCTACATTTATCGTGAAGTTGCGGATATTTGACGACCTCGCTGCGGGGGAGCAACTTGACAGAGCGCTCAATGAATCTCATCGATGATAAAAAAAATAATATTTACCGCTTCGTGTGCTTTGTTGTGTTTCGTTTCATGATTGAATGTATTGCATATTAATCATAAAGTCAAGGGTAACACCAATCTAATTTACAACGCAGCGACGCCACCAAAGAGCCACTGTCAAGTGAAATACCCGGTTGAGAATAAAGGCATCCTATTTTGCTCCTGAAAATAAGGGTCGGTAGGTCGGGTTCCTTTAGTTTTTAAAATCCTGCGCAAGTGACATCAAAAGTGAAAAAAAAATAGCTAATCCGAAATACATTAGGACATTATTTGGTATTTTCCGCAACATATTTTGATTGTACTATTACGCGGGATGTAGCATACAGAGGGCCTAAGTTTAAAGACATGAAAAAGAACTTTAAAAGTTTTTACCCGCACACACAATGACTCTAAACGTATCCATCACTGAAGTAGCAGATTGAAAGTTTCAAGTCCCTTGCTAGCGCCCCCCCCCCCCCAACACACACTCCACCCAAAAAAAGGTAAGGTCGGCATGCAGGTTTTGCTAGTGTCAATTTGTTTGGCTTTGACTAGAAACACAACAGTTCCTTTTTGAGGCCTTCCAGTTTTCGAGAAGATGGATCGATATTTAAAAAAAAAACACGACAAGGAAGATACATCGTTTATTACCGACTGTGCTACTAAAGACTGTGTAAGTGTATTTATGATCCTACAGTTTCCGCCAACAAATCTTTAAAGTACACTTTAAGCCAGTAAATCCCTGAACATCGCTCTGAAAAAAAAGGGGGCGCCTCTGGGACGTCAGAAACAGATCCTTTCTTCATTTACACCAGACGTGCTATGCCGCTGTGTCTACGGAACTGTGGTGGATTTGATGGTTATTGTGTTTATTAGATTGGAGACCGCCAGCATTTCCCAATGAAACGCCGGTACGAGAGAACTGCTACAATCTACGCATGCTGAACATATAAGGTCACAGCAAGTCAATTTTGTGAATGACACCAGCGCGCTCATTCATTTTTGCCTGATTTCAGAATTTTTTTATCCTTTTCGCGGATGGTCAGATAGACCAAAATAGGTCAACATGTTGTGTTGTAGCCTAATAATCATACTTGTAGAAGTGACACTAGGGAGGTAGCCATGACTAGAGTTGCAGAAGTGAAACTTTTTGGATAGTTGTAAAAGTCCAACCAATGCGGAAACCATGAATGTAGTTGCCAACTTAGTTTCACACAGGTATCACTTTTACTACTACACTATTTTACTTCTTTAATACAGGAATGAATGACTTGTTGGTTAGCCACGTTTTGTCACTTCAAATCTTGTTACAACTCGTTTATAGTGTCTTTTTTGAAAAATTAGCCATCTTGTTTTTTTTACCCATCTTTTTTTTCGGGCTATCTTAATAAATATTATTTTTGCACTCTGAACAAGATGTCAGCCATAGAATTTACTTGCTGTGGCCTTATACAAAATACACATATGGATTGCAGGCGAACTTGAGTACATGTGGTCGATACATATTCCACTTTCAATCGTCTCCCTAGCGTTCTGGTTTGATTCATCTGCCCGTAACTGCCCCAACTGTCGTTTCAACTGGAGGAAATCATGGCGGTATGAGCATAGGGCACGCACCATTTGAGACAAGGCTGGGAAGATGTGTTAGAGGCAGCAATCTTGCACGGGGCAATTTTGAAAACTTGTTATATGCGTTCGAGTAGATTGTTGTCCGAAGGGCGAACGCATTTTGTTAATTACCAACTTACATTCAATTTTAGGGGATTATCCGGTTTGCCGTACCGATATAGCATCGTACCAACTATAATGTTTCTATATATAGTATATTGGTGTAAACCTCATTTTGTAAAAACCTATTGCACTGGAGCAATCACACTGCGGCTTCGCTGGTACCTAAATTTGCGTAACCCTTATTGATTTTATAATTATGATATCATGCAAAATGTAAAAGTATGACAAAAAAGACAATTAAAAACACAAAGCGTTTTTTCTTACATTTGCCAAGAAGGTTATATTTTCGGTGTCGTTTGTGTGTATGTATGTGTGACTATGTATGTATGTATGTTGGTGAATGAACAGCATAAGGTGGTATCTCACTGCACTTGGGGCACGGTGCCGCACTGTTGGGTTCGTTCACTGCGGCACTGTTGTCTTATTTTAGCCCTTTTTTATAATTTAGATATTGCATAATACGAAAAAGTATGACCTAGAACACAACAAAATACACAAAACGTAAGAAAATTCGTTATCTCTGACATTAATTTGTTGGGTAATCTTTCGAGTCCCGGAGTGCCGCACCGGTGCCCCAAGTGGAGTGAGATATCACCTTAACTCAAGAAGGCCTGGATGGAATGTATTGATATTTGGTATGTGAGTAGGTCTTGATAAGACCTTGAAATGTCTAGATTTTGTGTCCACAAAATGCTCTATAAAATAGTGGAGCGATCTTAGTCAAATTTTCAATCGAAGCGCAACCGGGTTGTTGGAACAGCTAGGGGTATCATAACAATATATTGGTATAAAATCAAAGCCCTATGTACCACCCCAATCTAAAGGGTCGCAGAAATAATCATTTTAGGATTGGGTAGTAAACTACTCCAAAGCTATGAATATAAAACGAATTGCATATTGAATTGGACAGAAACCATTATCGTGCAATTTGCAAAGTTCATCTGATCAGCGTAGGCGATAAATTTTGCCACGAGTGACATTTATTTGGTACCGTCAATTGGACCGCAGGCTCCTGGACTCTTGCAAATCGTAGTGGTAGATAAAGGTGGTATCTCACTGCACTTGGGGCACCGGTGCGGCACGGCAGGGTTCGTAAATGACTCAACGAATTTCAGAGATAAAGAACGAATTTTCTTACGTTTTGTGTATTTTTTTGTCTTGTTCTAAGTCATACTTTTACTTTTTACGCAACATCTGAATTACAAACAATCGGAGAAAATAACCCAGCAGTGCCCCAAGTGCAGTGAGATGCCACCTTAACTTGGCGTACGAAGGGTAATCAATAAGTTCTATCTTGGCCTACCCCAGAAATAACTCAAATTTTATGGGCACCAAATTTTAACTCATTCTGGTCATTACTTTCTAGTTGACGTCCTTGTGTATCGGTAGGTAATTGGTGAGAAAAACAAGGATGAACTGTGATCAGAGTTTATTGGATCGTGTTTTCATGCCATGAAATTTACAAAGACATTGTGAAAATTTTTGTTGAGTATTTTCTACGAATCTCAACTAGAAAGAAGTGGATTTCTGACTTTTAGCCGAGCAGCTCAATTGTCCATGTTTGAAAATTTACTTCTCTCTTACCTAACGTTACATGGTGTTGCCTGCAAAGTAATTATGATCACTATGATTTTCAAATTTCGGTAGATATTCATAACATAAGACTTCATCCTTGATAACTTTGCTCTGAGTTGTGTACCTTTTTTATTTCTTGGTGAGAGCGAGAACTTATTGATCATCCCTCGCACGCGTTTGTCACGCACAAATAACGCATTCCCAAATTGTGCTGCTATTCTCCTTGTAGATAGTGACCGATATCTCATGTAGCATATTGATTCCTTGAAGGCATCGTTAAGCATTCGTTTGTATTGCATACTGTAAATGTATTTCAAATACCTTTATAGAATGCATTTATATTTACATTTATTTTAATATTCAAAGTTCGCGGGGATTTAATTTCGTGGTAGCACTATACACTGTAGTCGCTTGCTGCTATGGACAAATGTTCGCGGTGAAGCGGCCACCGCGAAAACCTTAAACGAATATGACTATAACGACAACGATAGAATACACAAAACGTAAGAAAAATCGTTAAGTAATCTTTTTAACCCCGCAGTGCCACACCGGTGCCCCAAGTGTAGTGAGATACCACCTTTACTTCGGGCGAATACAAACGTGCGCTATAAACGTATGTGAGGGCATTTATCCTTTAAGATTACATTAAAGAACACACCTATTGCTTCTAATCTTGGGTTTAGACAAAAAAGGGGTAAAATTACCTTACAGTACCATAGGTAATAAGATAACGTCTAATCTAGTAGACAACATTTACCAAGCATCCTAAGGGGGAGAATTATCTTAAGACATAAACTGTCTTCATTTGGAATGCTTCAAGGCAACTAAATTTCACAGTCTAAGAACTGAATCTGTCACAGTAAGCCGATATAAGTTCGTTTGAACGTGAAATCTATAAAGACCAAAACCATTATAATTATCAGTCCATCAGTGCATTCTTTTGGGTGCATATGTCTCTTCAGGCTAGCCACATGAATACGAAATCATAAAACAGATAAGCTTGAAAACTTTGGAATCGTTGTAAATGTTTGGAAGATTTGTTGTCTTAACGACTGAGCGTGAAATTGTTAAAATCCCCAAATCCTTATTCAAACTATTTCTCTATCAGTGAGCTCTTTTTGGTACATATATTCATCCAGCCTAGCTACATAGGAATGTCACATCATAAACTAAATTTACCGAGGAGATGTTAGAATCGTTAAAAATGTTTGAAAGATTTCTTATCTTAACGGCTAAACGTGAAATCTTTCGTATTCTAGGCCTTAGTCCAAACTAAAGATTTGTCCATGAGTGCGCTCTTTTGGTACACATATCGCTTCAGTCTAGCTATATAAGAGTTACAAATCATAAAAAATTATTATCGAGGAGACAGCAGAAGCGTTAAAAATGTGTGAAAGATTTCTTATCATAGCAGCTAAACGTGAAATCTTTCAAATTCAAAGCCTTACACCAAACTAAATGTCCAACATTGCACTCTTTTTGGTTTACATGTCACTTCAGTCTAGCCATATAAAAGTTACAAATCATAACAAAAATTATCGAGGAGACATCAGAAGCGTTAAGAATGTGTGAAAGATTTCTTATCATAGTGGCTAAACGTGAAATCTTTCAAATTCCAAGCCTTACTCCAAACTGAAAATTTGATTGTCCACCAGTGCGCTGTTTTAGGTACTCATATCACCTCAGTCTAGCCACATAAGAGTTACAAATCATAAAAAATTATCGAGGAGACATCAGGAGCGTTAAAAATGTTTGAAATATTTCTTATCATAGCGGCTAGACGTGAAATCTTTCAAATTCCAAGGCTCACTCCAAACTGATTGTCCACCAGAGCGCTCTTTGGGTACACACAGCCAAGCCACAAAGTAGTACCACATCATAAACATAACTAGGGGGCAAAACTTATGTCACCTATTTCTGAGCACAAGATCTATCTAATACCCGACATTCGTGACCATAGCTTATTCAGAACACGAAATAGCACAACCGGAAGTTACACTGTAGTACCAAGGGAAGCCGCTAGGGGGCCCAAAATCTATTCATTTCCAGCTTTTATCACACTCCACCAGCACACCAAGTATCAAACCAATACAGCCAGCCGTTCTTGAGTTGACAGACAAACGGACTGGCAGACAAACGCTAGCGAAAATGTAACCTCCATGACAATTCATGTAGGTGATAATCTAGGAGACATCAGAAGCATTAAAATGTTTGAAAGATTTCTTATCATAGCGGCAAAACATGAAATCTGTCAAATTCCAGGCTTAACTCCAAACGGAAAATTTAACTGTCCATCAGTGCGCTCTTTTCGGTACACATATTACTTCAGTCTACCCATATATGAGTGCCACATCATAAACAAAAAATCTCGTTTGAAGCCTTGAAAATGCTTGTAAGATTCTAAACGACTAAACGTGTAATATTTTAAAATTCCTAACCTTACTCCAAACTAATTGTCCATCAGTGAGCTCTATTTGGGTCACATATCACTCTAGCCGAGCTATATAGGGGTGGCTCATCCCAAGCAAAAATAATCTCGGAACGTTGAAAATGTTTTGAAATATTTCTTGGCTTAACGACGGAACGTGAAATCTTTACAATCCTAAACCTTAACCTTAATTCAAATTATCTGTTCATAAGTGCGCTCTTTTTGGTTCACATATCCCTTTAGCCTAGCTTCATAGGGGAGGCTCATCCTAAACAAAAATAGTATCGGAGACGTCAGAAGCGTTGAAAATGTTTGAAAAATTTATTGCCTTAACGACTCGATGGGAAATCTTTACAATTCCAAACCTTAACGTTAATTCAAACTATTTTTCGATCGATCAATGCGCTCTTTTGAGTACACATACCATTCCAGCATAGCCACACAACACAGGAGTACCACATTATAAGCAAAAATAATCTCTGAGACGTTAGAAGCGTAAGAAAAAGATTTCTTACCTTTACGACGAATAAGACAAAGAAGAAGCGGCCATGGCGAGAGGGAGGCGCTGGTGTGATGTCCTTTTCTCTTCCCCAGCAAACGGCATGGGCGACTTCGTAACTGTGCGTTCGAACGGGTGGGTTCCGATATCATGAAGTACAGTATACACGGACAGGAGATGACGCAACACCCCACACACATACGCGTGTGAGAAGCCCTCTCATTGGTCTAATTGATCACTCCAAGGACCAATCACGGGTGTCGGTGTGTCCCTAGTCGTCATCTGACGCAGAGTCGACATTTGATAGCGTGACAACGGAAGTGTGGACGAGAAAGTTTCCCATCTCTGATCATAAGGTGCGTGCGCACGAAAATCATTTCAATCAACATTTCGCGATCACGTCCACCTTTTGATAAGCTTTTATAGGATATGCTCAACATCTAACGGTAATGATGATAAGAATAATAATCATAATTATAATAATGAAGTCGAGGAGGACCCACTAGACCACGCGATGAATTTTTTTACGGTCGTAAACAGACCATTTTATTATGAACTGTTCCTAAATTATCAGATTAAAGTGGTTTGTGGATTAGATTCTTGGGGTTGTGTGGTGTAACGGAGTGTTTAGCTCAGCACCAAGTGGTCCCGGGTTATTCTGTCATGTCACAGATTCTGTGACCTTGGGAAAGGCACTTTTCACGAATGCACTCCATCCAGGTGTAGAAAAGGTACCTGGTTTGGGAGGAGGGGGGGTACAAGGTGGTGGGAGGAGAGGGATGGGTTTCACCTTCCAATTCCGTGCAGACACAGTAGATAACAATAGTTGAAATATTTTATTGCAAATTCATGCCCATGGGGCTAATTGCAAGTGAACAAAATCAAATACATGGAGTGATTGAAAACGGGTAAATAATCTAAATTCTAACATACAACAGATTAACTGATATGTACATACAAGATATCGAGTACGATTTCAAACCTACATTACTATTGCGGGGTTTGACTTCTTTTTTGAAAACAGTTGAAAATGAAATGTCCCACATTTTATTGATAACAAACAATCCACTGGCGCCCCTACATGCTGAAAAGGCTTTAGGACTATATGTTTATCTTCTGACTGTACTGTGTATGTGGCACTGTTAAAATAAGGTACTAACTTGAGTCCAATACCACCTTGTCTTCGTCTGTCTAAAGCAAATAAGCAAAAATTAATATTCTTGACAACAACGTCTTCCATCTTAACGTCGGTGATGGTTAGACATCCAGGTAATAGGATACGCCAAAAAGCAGTTACTCAAGCAACTGGATATAACTTTTGAAACGGTCAGACGATTTAGACAGCCGTCTGGCGTCTGGAGAATTCTTGCTGGAGTTTTTATATCCTAGCTGTGAATTGATATTATACCTAGCTGCACATTCACAGCTAGAATTAAAAAAAAACAGCCTAGAATTCTCCAGTGTCGCTGACGAAAGATGCCGGATTGCTTTTTGAAACGTCTAACCGTTTCCAAAATCATATCCAGTTGCTTGAGTTGCTTTTTGGCTTCTCTATCTTTGTTTTGACCAGCTATATGTTTTGGGCGCCCTTGCATTAGCATAGCATCTACGTTGAAAGAGCGCACTCAGTCACAAGGCCCAGTTGAGATTGCTATTGACAGTTCCTAAGTCGCTGAAAAATCGTTCTCACTGGCTAAAATGCATTTGGTCTTCGATCGCTGTTTCAGTGACATCATAAACGCAAGGGCAAAGAATGGACCAAAAGATCAACAAGACCGAGTCAAACAGTCGTTCTAACACGGTCAGACTTCTGACAGAGCCTTTGTTTGTTTATTGTTTGTAGATTTGTTTGTTCGGTAAACCACATCGCGGCGTGAAAGAGCTAGCACTTAATAATAGCCTTTAGCTAGTTAGGAAGCCCTGGCTGTATTTCTCACTACGGTAGCCGAATAAATCAAATGAAATCAAAAGTCTAGGTTTGAACTAAAGAGCACAAGCTGCATGCATATCCCAAAAGATATATTTGATCCGCTCACTCAAAGAAGGTCAAGTACTTTTTCCAATACGTGCGGTGTGATCTTTGACGTACTCGAGGTGTGACTCTCCCTAAAACACGAGACCGCCACTTAAGGCCCCCTCTCACTTGACGTGCGGCACGCTTGCGGCATTGCTGCGTTCGTTCACTGCGTCACTGTTTTGTTATTTTCTTCGATTTTTTATGATTCAGATATTGCTCAATACGTAAAAGTATAACATAAAAGACGACAAAATATACAACAAGTAAGAAAATTCGTTCTTTATCTCTGAAATTCGTTGAGCATCTTCCGAACGCAGCAATGCCGCAAGCGTGCCGCACGTCAAGTGAGAGGGGGCCTTTAGATAGCGCCCTATCAAACAGGCGCCCCTAGCCGAAGCTAGATACTCATTTTCACCCGAGTGAATTCGAAGAGAGGAAAGACGTGCAAAGTGCTTTTCCCATAGGCACGAGGTCAGTAAAAACCAAGAAACACGAACCTAGCACCTCTGGGTTTTAAACCAAACACCTTAAGGCCCCCTCTCCGTACCCCAGGCACGTTAAAGAACCCCCACACGTGCGATGGTGCGGTATGCGATGGTGCAAAATCCTTCCGTCTAGAATTGGTGATTCTCTATAAATCACCCGGACTTCAGGAAGAATAGTGACATATCAGTCACTAATGGAGATCTGTATAACCAAACCAAGCCGTGTGCTGTAATGAACACTGTGTGGGCAGCCAATATCACGTCAGATACGCCTTGCTGCCTGCAGCCTTGAGAGTATTGAGCAATGTGAAGGACAGTTACTCAGTGGCTATGCCCCGGTTGTGAGTAATACTGCCCTGTGGTGAATGGCGGGTAAAATTGGATGTCTACCAAGCCATATCCTCGCGGTGACACCAAAAATGGTCACACATAAAAGCACGGTCTTTTGATCATTGCGTGGCTGCCTGACCAATGCATGAATCACATGCTGCTAGAACAAGTTCACAGGTCCGCTAATGGCCCACAGCTTTTTACTGGACATACATTACACCGAGATAAGACCAGAGCATGGAAATCTTCAGAAGGTGGTGTCTCAGTGCACTTGGGGCACCGGTGCGGCACTTTGGGGTTCGTTCACTGCGGCGCTCTTGTGTTATTTTTTGCCGATTTTCTTTTATAATTCAGATATTGAGTAATAGGTAAAAATATGACTTAGAAGACAAAAAAATGCATAATACATACGTAAGAAAATTCGTTCTCTATCTCTGAAAATCGTTGAGTAATCTTTTGAACCCCGCAGTGCCGCACCGGTACCCCAAGTGCAGTGAGATACCACCTCTATGAATGACATGCTCTGCAGGCTCCTAATTTAATGCGAGAGGGCGAAAAATACCCAAGATGGGTAAAAAATAACAAGATTTTCAAAACAAACATCATAACACAATGTAACGATAATTGAAGCAACAAAACATGCTATCAAAGCTAAAAAGTGCTTTATTTTTTTCTGCATTTAATTTGTACACTGGTATATCACTTACCAAGTTGGCAACTACAATCATAGCTACTCCATTGGCGCCATTTCTATTATCGAACTATTTTCCCTTCTACAACTAGTACGGTCATGGCTGCATATTCCTTACTAGTGTTACTATCAATGCTACCACGTAATTGTTTTCAATTTTGGTGCTTTCTTGTCATGTTGATCATCTCAAAATCAAATGCCACTGCAGTTCTAGAGCAAGCTGCTAGGGGCCCAAACATACATTACTTCTTCCTTATATCACAAGCTATATCTGCCACCAAGAAATCAAAACCATAGCATGGCCAGGTCAAAAGGTACAAAAATTGAAGTTCTGCTGCAGTACCAATGTCACATACTAGAGGGCCCAAAATCAATCTTGAACTTTGTCTTCCCAACCCCTACCCACATATCAAATATCATTGTAATACATGAGGTTTTACAGTTATGCTGACCACAAATATCCAGAAGCCCAAACACGCAAATGTTAACACACATGCTAAAAACTTTACCTCAATTTTTCATGGAGGTAATTGATGATCGCGCTGATGTCATCCATAAAATTTACTCGCTGTGGCCTTATTGAACTTTTGACAAATACATTCACCGTATCTATACCGTTCTTTCATCGGATCGTCAGCGTGCTCAGTGACTCGCGATAACCTCACAAGCGGAAACGGCGTTTTCCTTTTCTAAACACATCCTGAAAACTGACATGACTGATGCACTCGGTTTCTCCTAAGATCGATCTGGTGGCTTAGTGGAATTACCCGACTGAAAGGGGGATCCGTAGGTTACGTCGGATGCACTTTAGGAAATTAGCAAGTGTTGTGTTGGCTGTTATTCCGTCTTCTTCTCGGACTATTACGGAGTCACTTCGCATTTCACGGGTCGCTCTTCAAGTCGGCAAAAAGCAATCGTTCAAGCAACGGGATATGTCTGACCGTTTCTAAAATTATATCCGGTTGCTTGAAGTAATGCAATTTGGCGTATCTTGTTACCTGGATGTCTAACCTTAAAATCGACACTCTTCAAGTCATCGGGTGATCAGTCGTAACGCTAGTATACCTTTACCCTTAAATTGATATCTACTAATGATCTGTAGTAATTTGAAAATATCTAATTAAAAAAAAATCATCTTTCAACTACAAATTGCTAGCAGATATCAATTTGCGCAACTGTGAGTTTGTAGCTTTCATCATTATGCACAGGAAAAACATAGTTTCATTGCAGTGGTATGTACCAAAAGGCTGTATTTTGTCAAAGAAAAAAATAATATTAGGGGCAATAAAACCTGATGACGTCATCAACATGGTCCCAAAATATCATATTTAGAATTCGTTATGGCTCCATTCTTTCTTAATTCATTAATGAGAAATCAACGGAAGGTCAAAATGCTAATTTAGCCAACCTAAATACCTTAAAATATTAAAGTTTGAAACCACCATCTAACTTGATTTCCCTATACATCTTGTTTTTAGACATGACGGATATATGTTGCCTTCAGATAAAGGTGAACTAGCGTTTAAGAGCCTTTTTGGTTGTTTTGTCGCATCTGTTTTACTTGTACTTAGTTGTAGATTCGTTTTTTTGCTGACACGCTGAAGATATTCATTTGCCAAAAAATCGTGTCAGCTACTTGTATGTTAATGAACATCGATTTATCTATAGTCTCATCAAAATGTCAGTTCATGGGATGATTCCAGTTACATTAACCTAATTTTGAACAAGTATATGTCATCGATTATGTAAATCATAGCTTACCCTAGCAATACAACGGTATTGAGTGACACAACAAAAATACAAGGTCTACTACGCATACATATATACAATTCGATGCATCTGAAATGATTAACATGTTCAGTTTAATTTGCCGTTTACACTCAACTGGCTCTAAGGTCTTAAACCGTGCTTGAAATTATCTATCTACCTATATATTTGTACAAAGTAAGGGTTATTTCCTCTTAGAATGTAGTTTTAATCCTATAGATTTAAAAATGTATCTATATGATTAAATGTATTGAATTCTACTGAATCAGTAGCAAGATCGATATCAGAGTTAAGGTATCCACTTATAAATAATCATGACAATATTCCGTCAAGCCCTTGAGTTATTCTCTGTCAAGCTCTGAAAATCTGAAAATTGGTCCCTACAGCCCCCGAAAAAAAAAGTAAAGGGTCCAAAACCTGCACAACTTACTCTCGATTCTGAGAGCTATCTACAACTCAAAACCAATGACCATAGCATGTCCAGGACACAAGATATCAAAATCGGAGGTTTTGCTGCAGCACAATAACTCGCCGCTAGGTGGCACATAATCTAAGCCTTACCCTTATAACAAATATCAAAAACAGTCCATTCCAGTCAGGCATTCTCTAGTTATCTTGCGGACAGACATTTCCTTCACAAACACACAACTAAATGTGGTGTCTCACTGCACTTGAGGCACCGGTGCGGCACTGCGGGGTTCGAAAGATACTTGCATTTTGTTGTTTTCTAAGTCATACTTTTACATATTTCGCAATATCTTAATTTAGAAAAAAAATCGGCGAAAATAACACAACAGTGAACGATTCCCACAGTGGCGCATCGGTGCCCCAAGTGAAATGAGATACAACAGTCAGTACAAAACCGAGCGGAGGTAATTCAGACTACGTGGTTTTATATTCACTTACTCGGGATGTCCAGTAACGTTTACAAATACAAGTCCAAAATTACCTATAAAGCCACAGAGGGCGAACATAGAAAAACCCTTAATGACGTCCAAGCACCAGTCATCAAAGATACTCTCAACACACCAGCTCGCGCGTAAAGTCGTTTGAAGCTCTCTTGCGCGCGCGTTTTATGGAATCCATTCTGACGTGCTAAAAGCAATTTACAAACTATTCAAGATACGAGGGTAGCATTCGGTGCAAGTATCATAACAACTCGATTTCTGGGGTCAGCAAGTCTAAGTAATAGTAAAAGCTGCAGCTGCTAAACTGGTAGCTGCCTCACAGCTTAAATCCTGGTTCTAATTGGTTGAGTACATAGGAAAGAACAACCTCAGGCCAACCACACACACTTACAACACATCTTCAGAAACGACATTTCCCCGTTTGGAGCTTTATTCGAGCGAACGCGCAAAAATGTTTCGCCGTGTGGCTTCTTATGTGCTTTGATCTCGAATGAGCACAAACACAGTGGGGCCTGGCTTTTATGCACCAGGTGCACCAGCAGTGCCACCAGCACTGAAAGTGGAAGGGCTTAGAACCCCTCTCCCTGGAGAAATATACCACGTTAAAGAAATAACAGGGAAACCTGCTGCCTTATGTGCCACTGGTCACTTCAAGCCCATTTTTCCTTGTTATTGTTGTAGTTGTTGACCTTAAACTTCAAGGTCAACAAATAGAACGACAACAACAACGTGCGACATACCACAAAAAGGTTTTCCTTTTTTTTTACTTCTAAGAGCTGTGAAAAAACTTGCAAGGTTCCCCGGGCCCGGGATGTTACATCCTTATTTTCAAGGTGGTTTCATATTTCCATAGGGAATCCATGGAATGAAGAGTCCTCATGTCGTCCATTACCATCATGAGCGTCACTACCCCTATACACACCCTTCGTACCCACTTGTGCTAATGATGGTGTGACCTATAAGCTCATACGAATTCCGAATGTGCATTCGCAGCGACATGGATTATGGGTAATATATCAAAGAACATAATTTATGCGTGGTGTTGTTCATCATTGACTAACGTACACATCTCACAAGTATAAAATTCCAATCATTAGACATAAAGCGGCTTTGCAATTTTTACTTAAATTATGCAAATAAGTTCCTCATTACCATATTTGGTATCTGCTTATATTCAATCTATCATAATTAACAAGTGTTACATTTATTGAAGTCCAGTTATTGCTAATAATGGTACTATACAATTTCCTCATCAATTATGCAAATAAGGTCCTCATTTGCATAACATGTATATCATTATGAACACCTTTGCCTAAGCTACCTGCACCCCTAAAATGATGCCAATCCGTCAATCCTTTCTGCAGTTATCCTCTTTGGAATGTCTTGACAAAAACGCCCCTGCAGTTCCGAAATTACATGTTAGGGGGCTGAAATCTGCCCCACTTTGTCATGACACTGCAAGCTATCTACCACCTAAATGTCAAGACTATATCATGTCCGGGACAAGAGATACATTGAAAAAACTGCCATGATAGAATATTCTCATTAATTATGCAAATTTACTCCTATTTTGTATAACTGGTATCTTATCTTGTACAACATTGTCTAAGGTACCTACATACCAAAAATCATGAAAATCCATTGTTCCCTTCTTGAGTTATCCTCTTCAGAAGTTTTGGACAAAAATGCCCCTGCTATCCCAAACCTAGTTGGTAGGGGGCCAAAACTTATGTCACTTATTCCTGAGCACAAGAGCTATCTAACACTCAAAAATTGTGACCATAGCGTGTTCAGAACACGAGATAGCAAAACCGGAAGTTGCGCTGCAGTACCAAGGGAAGCCTCTAGGGGGCCCAAAATCTAATCACTTCTAGCTTTCATCGCACCCCACCAACACACCAAGTATGAAACTAATCCATCCAGCCGTTCTTGAGATATCTTGTTGACAGACAGACAGACACACACACACACACACACACACACACACAAACGCTGGGTAAAATATAACCTCCATGACATTTCATTGAGGTAATGAAGGCTTCTGAGACATAACAAAATACGTCTGGGCATATTTGTGACATCGAGGCAATGAGGAGAGAACTGACAAATTAGGGCCTCTCACCTATGACATTTTACCCACAAATCTTGTCTTCGCGCATGCGTACTCAGAAGTTTGAACGAGCTTTTTCATACTCTAGTACACTCTCAAAATGATATGATTATGTACCACGGAAGTTTACACTTACTGCTCAATTACTCCCTTCACATTTGTGCGTATATTCAAGAGCGTATAGGTTCTGTATTGGCATTTTTTGGCCTAGGTAAAGTTTTAGGGGAATGGGTTGTTTTTAACCCACCGTTGTGTAGCCTGATTATCCAACAGAAAAAAATGGGGGGGGGGGGCGTAAACTTGACCTAAGCAAACAAATCAGTGTGCAACTCGTAGTGTGATTAACAATGATGTTATCTTACTGCACTTGGGGGCACCAGTGCGGCACTGCGGAGTTCGTTCACTGCGGCGCTGTTGTGTCATTTTCGCCGATTTATTTTTATGATTCAGATATCGCGTAGTATGTAAAAGTATGACTAAGAAGATAAAAAATACACAAAAAGTAATAAAATTCGTTGAGTATCTTTCTATCCCACTGTGACGCAAGCTTGGTGCAAGTGTAGCAAGAGTGCACCTTATGATAGACAACAGTAATAGTTACAAATGACAACGGGACACTGAAAATGTTCGCAATTCTCCGAAGACCACTTTTGTAAAGCCTGTGTTACAATTTAAGCGAACGCCGGCCGAATTTGAAGAGCGACTGGCGCTCGTTATATCTCGCTAGCGTTGACATATTTTCGCTGGAAAACCTGCCCTGTCACAAATTGGACGGCGCTCGGGAGATGTCCAACACTAATGATTATATAACCCCCATGAGATGGTAGCATCTCTTGGACATGGATGAAATGACAATCGACTGACCCAGTAAAAAGCCAATATTTGGATCAGCTTAAATTGCTTAGCTATGGGAAATATTTAGGACATGGGTGCGGTGGACGGGACCACTGAAAATAATAATATCAACCCATTCCAAAAAAAGTATACAACAGCCCCACATGCCAAATTGAATCAAATGCTTTTGATAAATCAACAAAGCAAGCAAATAAACATTTTACTGAATTGGTGCGTTTTGATATAAGAGTTTTCAAAATGATGATATTATCAGATGTTCTGTAATGTTTGCAAAATCCTGTTTGATTTGGTTGGATAAACATTAAATTTGAGATAGATTAATCCAAAATCTCATTAAATGCTAAACAAAATCGTTGCCGAGGCCTCGCTGAATTTAAGCGCATGAATATGATGATTGATTCATGGCACGAACAGTTGGTAGTCCTAATGGCTTACATAAGCATTGAATGTCGAGGGGAACTGGCAATTCCCATAACCACATCATCTTATAGCGCAACAACAAATCATGATTAACACGGTACCCGGCCACCCGCGGTTATCCGTAATGGTCTGAGTCTGAGATAAATTTACAGCTTAGGGCACGAAATGAAGTCTTGTATTTTTCTTAAGGCAGGATAGTTCCAATTATTAGTCTTGTGAATGCTTCGGTCCCTTAAATTTCTCATTACACCCCCTTTGCGACCAGTATGCGCCCGCTAAGGTTAACGTCACATTTCCACAAAGGGGCCCGGTCGGGAAGTTTGGGGAAGCGAAAAGGTGCCCGCTCGAGAAGTGTTAGGAAACGAAAAGGCCTAGGGGCCCGGTCGGGCAATTTTCGGAAACGAAAAGGGCCCGGTCGGGCAGTTTGGGGAACGAAAAGTACAATATAAAAGACAAAACATTTGACCCAAAATAAGTCAACAGTCAGATTTCTTTTACACTATACTTAAACATATTACCTTATATTCCAATTATAAAAGAAATTATAACACAAATCTAATTTCGGTCGCTGTACAACCGGTTGCTCAGAATTTGCGATCTTCTGGAGGGGAGGTGGTGGGTGAGGGTTAATTTCTACTGTTAGGGTGCTTTGCAGTTTGACAAAGTACGCCCATCAGAACTAGGTATTTTGTGTTATCACCACTATGTGACATTCTTCATCATTGCTTCTTCATCCTCAGGTAAGGTTGGGTTTCCGTCTTGTTAACGTCTAATGTTTTGGCCAAGAACACAGCAGAGGTCATGAGTTCAGATCCTGTTATCCTACCGATCTTGTATGTGCTCTATTGTACCTTACATGACTTTTTTCACTCCATCCAGGTGTAAACATGTATTGTTACCTTACTTCAGTTGGGGAAGTCAGTAGAAGGAAAAGGATAGGTCCTAACTTTCAAAACCTTGCCGTAGATACAGTGGATAACAACATGTGGCAGTGTTGTGTTTTTTTTTCGACGGCTTTAAAAAATAATTTAGATATTGCATAATACGTAAGATTATGGCTTAGAAGACAACAAAATATATAAAACTTAAGAAAATTATTTCTTCATCTCTTTATTTGTTGGGTAATCTTTCGAACCCCGCAGTGCTACACCAGTGCCTCGAGAGCAGTGAGATACCACCTTTAGCGCCAAAACTTCTCAGGTAGCAGCTAAACTTAGCCATATTTTTCCTTCTCTCTCACCAAACATCGCAATGATTTACTTTCTGATCATGCACCAAATTTTGAGTGTAGGGCCTTATTCCACGAACTTACTTATCACCTCTCGTGCATGTGATCGGTTTACATGTTGATATCCCCAGGAAAGGTCTTAAAGATCGATAGACGAATTTCACACTTGAAGAAGGATTTTGTTTTCGTTTTGTGTGTTTCGTTGGACGACAAATCTAAGCAGATCAACGTTGAAGAGATTCATTAGTCACGTTTTTGCACAGTTAATCGAATTTTCATCGAACAGTACGTGCATGTGTTAATTACCTTTAAAACGTAGTCACTGATAGATGAAAATTCTATTAATTAAGGAGATCAGACAAATCAAGCAGGTCCTACGGTAGCATAAGATAATAGCACGATTTGCCAGAGGAGTGGAACCGGCTTAGGAGTGTGTTTGGCTACAAGAGATCTGCCGTCGCTTGAACAGAAAGGGGCATTTTTATTCAACAGTGGTGTTGCTGCCCCTCCCCGTGGCCATATTATCAGCTACACGAATATCCGCGGTGCTAATGATCTTACGAGAAATTTATATCTTTATTGGGATAAGTTCAGTGATCCAAGCACACCCCAGTGGCTGATGACTCCATTTGGATGGCTGTACTCCTTAGCCATCTTATTCCACTGGTAAATCTGCCTGGAGTTTACGACAGATCCAATTACATTTCAATGATGTAATCAAGCGTCGCGCATAAATCCCCTTTTGATAGCATTATGGTTGCTCATTGCTCAGCGTCTAGTAAAATGGGCCCTAAACATGTATGTGAAATAAAGCTCTACTTTACTTTATTTAAGTAGTTTTCTCATTGCCAATGTAGTTCCTGTGGTGCTCTGTAAAAGACAGACTACTGCGAACTGCAATTTTGTCTCCGCCTCGGTCCATTGCCTGAAGTTGTTCGCTGGGTGTAAAGTGATCTTTAAAAGCCACCCACAGAGTAAGAAAGACGTCACGGGGAGACAGAGGCTTTAAGTCATCGATGTGCATCGACATTGCCAAGACAGCTCTTAGCAGTCGACGAGAGAGCTACTTAAAAGCAACAATTAGTAGATCCTGGAAATACGCTTACATCGTCTGACCGCCTCTCTATACTCAGTGGCACCGTATTCATTGATTAAAAGGATGTATAGAAAAACTGGCGACTGTTCTTTGTTGTAGTGATGTCATGTAATCAATTCCGAGGTCCCAGTCAGTCGGATTCGATATGTAGGAATGGCTGTCTGGACTCAGAAGATTACATCGAAAGGAGAACATGTTTACGGTAGCCCAGAAGTACAAAATGGTTTCCTTTCGACTCTTTTGTTTTCTTATTCAATTTTTTATTTCAAAATGCACACACAGAATGATGATGCACACAGTAAATTAAAAGATGCAAACAGAAAACAAAAATGGAATAAAAACGAGGTTGAAAAAAAACAACATTTGTACAGCTGGGCCACCGTACATGTTAGAAAGATCGATGACTTTGGTGTTCACTGTGCCGTCTACATTGAACTCTTAGTGTCAATGATGAATGCACAGGAAAAGCAATTACCTATTGGTATCAAATGAGGGCATCGCTGCAATTCTCAGGCACACTGTGTACATCCTGAAAAGAGCGTAGACGTGCTGTCGGTGTGGCAGTGCGCAGTGAAAGAGGCTTCAGCTTTACAACATCTAGGGAATAAACTTTGGTGGTACACGGTGCTGCTGTGAGATTTGATAGTCTGCTCATGTCACAAACTGTTCCAAATGCGCACTGGGAATAGAAAATGTCATCAGTGTACATCAGTGTGGCAGTGCGCATTTGCAACGGTTTATGACATGACCAGATTATCAAATCGAGAAGGATCACCAAAGTTCATTCCCTGGTTGTAAATTTGAAGCCTCTTTTATTACGGTCCACAAGGACCGCTAGCAGTGGACCCTATGGTTGATAATGGGGCATAACTGGGTGTATTGGCTGATTGCTCATTACTGATTTCTCTCTAAGGATTCCGGGAATGGAGAATGTCATTGGCGTACATCATTGTGCGGTTTCACAGACAGGCCAGATGGTTTGTTGCCCGGAAAGAAAACAATTATCCATTGCCATCAAAAGGGGGACATCTTTGCAATTCTCAAGTTTGTCCTGTACAGTGTGTAGACGTGCAGCCAGTGTGGTAGTGTGCATCTGCAACAGTTTTTGGCCATAAACAGATTATCAAATCTCACAGGAGCACCATGTACCAAGTACTCCCTAGCTGTTGTAAAGTTGAATCCTCCACCATTACGATACACAAGGACAACGGGAGGTAATCGCTAATCGCCCTTCACCTCTCTCTAAGGATTCCGGGAATGGAATATGTCATTTGTGTACATCGCTTTGCGGTTCCTCTGACAGACTTCTTGCAGGCCATGTGGTTTGGTGTCTAATTATCTATTGCTATCAAAAGGGGGAATCATTGCAATTCTTAGGCACAAGGACATAAGGTATAATGAGTAGACGTGCTGCCAGTGCGGCAGTGCGCAAATCGGTAATGACTGATCAGCCAATACACCACGTTATGGCCCATCATCAACCGTAGGATCCACTCCTAGTGGTTCTCATGGATCATAATGAAAGTGGCTTCAAATCTATAACTAGGGAGTGAACTCTGGTGCTCCTGTGCGATTTGATAGTCTGTCAATGTTTTAAAAAACGGTTCAAATGGGCACTGCTACACTGGCAGCACGTATACGCACTGTACAGTACGTCCTAACAATGTACCTGAGAATTGCATCCGGTTATGGCTCATTGTCAACAATAGAATCCACTCCTAGAGGTCCTTATGATTCATAATGAAAGAACCTTCAACTTTACAATAGCTAGGGAGTGAAGTTTGGTACATGGTGATGCTGTGCGATTTGATAGTCTGTTACTGTCACAAACAGTTGCAAACGCGCACTGCCATACTAACTGCACATCTACACACTGTACAGGACAAACTTCTGCGTGAGAATTGCAAAGACGCATTCTTTTGATAGCGATGGATAATTGCTTTTTCTGGGCAACAAACCACCTGCTGGCCTGTGTCGGAGAAACCACACAATGATGTACGCCAATGACATTTTCCATTCACGGAATCCTCAGAGAGAAATCGGTAATGAGCGATCAGCCAATACACCATGTTATGTATGGCCCATTATCAACCATAGGATCCACTGCTAGCGGCCATTGTGGTTCATAACAAAAGAGGCTTCAAATTTACAACTATGGGGTGAATTTTGGTGATCTTTCGATTTGATAATCTGTTCAAGTCATGAATCGTTGCAGATGCGCGCTGTCACACTGACAGGACGTTTTCGCATTGCATAGGCCGTACTTGTACCTGAGAAATGCAACGATATCACCATTTTATAGCAATAGCTAATTGATTTTTAAGATATCTTACCACCTGTCCTTACAGGTGAAGAACGCCAATGTCATTTTCCATTCCCGGAATCGTCAGACAGAAATCGTTCATGAGCGACCATCCGATAGACCTAGCAATAGCCTCTTTAATATCAGCGATAGAATCCTCTCCTAGCGGTCCTTATGGATCGTAATGAAAAAGGTTTCAACTTAACAACATCTAAAGAGTGAAATTTGGTGGTACATGTGCGATGTGATAGTCTGTTCATGTCACAAACTGTTGCAAAGGTGCACTCGGAATGGAAATGTCATTGGTGTACATCACTGTGAGATTTCTCTGACACAGGCCAGGTGGTTTGTTGCCCAGAAAGAAAGCAATTTGTCATTGCTATCAAACGAAGACATCTTTTGCCTGAATTCTCAGGCACAAGTTTGTCCTGTACAGTGTGTAGATGTGCGGTCAGTGTGCCAGTGCGCATTTGCAACAGTTTGTGATAGTAACAGACTATCAAATCTCACAGGAGCACCATGTACTAAAGTTTACTCCCTAGCTGTTGTAAAGTTAAAGCCTCTACCATTACGATGCACAAGGACGAAGGGTGTATTCGCTAATCGCCCTTCACCTCTCTCTAAGGATTCCGGGAATGGATTATGTCATTGGTGTACATGAGTGTGCTTTGCGGTTTCTCTAACAGACTTCTTACAGGCCCGGTGCTTTGGTGTATATCTATTGCTATCAAAAGGGGTCATCATTGCAATTCTCAGGCAGGCACAAGGACAAACTGTACAATGAGTTACGTGCTGCCAGTGTGGCAGTGCGCAAACCGGTAATGAGCTATTAGCCAATACACCCCGTAATGGCCCAACATCAACCATAGCATCCACTCCTAGTGGTCCTCATGGATCATAATGAAAATTCAAATTTATAACTAGGGAGTGAACTTTGGTGCTCCTGTGCGATTTGCTAGTCTGTCCATGTTAAACATTGCAAATGGGCACTGCTACACTGCCAGCACGTCTACGCACTGTACAGTGTGTCCTTGTACCTGGGAATTGCATCCGGTTATGGCTCATCATCAACCATAGAATCCACGCCTAGAGGTCCTAATGGATCATGATGGAGAGGCGTCAACTTTAAAACAGCTAGGGAGTGAAAATTGGTACAGGGTAATGCTGTACGTCTACACATTATACAGGCACCATACAGGACGTCCTTGTGCCTTAGAATGGCAAAGATGTCCTCGTTTGATAGCAATGGATAATTGATTTTTTCTGGCAACAAACTACCTGGCCTGCCAAAGAAACCGAGCAACGATGACGGCCAATGACAGTTTCCATTCCCGGAATCCTCAGAGAGAAATCGGTAATGAGCGATTAGCCAATACACCCAGTTACGGCCTATTATCAACCATAGGATCTACTGCTAGCGGTCCTTGTTGTGGATCGTAATGGGAGAGTCTTGAAATATACAACTATGGAGTGAACTTTGGGGATCTTTCGATTTGATGATCTGTCATGTCATAAACCGTTGCAAATGCGCACTGACACACTGGAAGGACGGCAGAGGCCGTCCTTCTGCCTTAGAAATTCAACGATATAACCATTCTAGAACAATAGATAAATGATTTTTAAGACATCTTACCACCTGACCTTACGGGTGATGAACGCCAATACCATTTTCCATTCCCGAAATCGTCAGACAGAAATCGTTCATCGAGCGACCATCAAATAGACGGTATAGACCTGACAATGGTCCATTATCAACTATCCTCTCCTAGCGGTTCGGAATGAAAAAGGCTTCAACTTTGCAACAACTAGGGAGTGAACTTTGGTGGTTCTCTTGTGCGATGTGATAGTCTGTTCATGTCACAAACTGTTGCAAAGTCGCAATGGGAATTGAAAATGTCATTGGTTTTCTGACACAGGACATGTGCTTTGCTGCCCGGAAAAAAGGCAATTATCTATTGCTATCAAACGAGGACATCTTTGCAATTCTCGGGCACAAGGACATTCTATACAATGCGTAGACGTGCAGCAAGTGTGGCAATGAGCATGGGCAACAGTTTGGGACAGTAACAGACTATCAACTTGCACAGCAACACGATGTAACAAAGTCCACTCCCTGGCTGTTGTAAAGTTGAAGCCTCTTTTATTACGATCCACAAGAATCGCTGGGAGTTCATTATATGGTTGATGATTAATCTCCAAGCAGATCCTACGGTGCCATAAGATATCATCAAAGCTGGCCAAGGAGTGTAGTTGGCTAAGGGAGTCAAACGGGCACCGGAGTTTGATACTATACATTACGCACCGTGGATCTGGTTAGAGATTAGTTGATAATGGGACATAACAAGATGTATTAGCTAATCGCTCATTACCGATTTCTCTCTTAGGTTTCCGGGAATGGAAAATATCCTTGGCGTACATCAATGTACGGTTTCTCTGACACAGGCCATGTAGTTTGCTGCCCGGAAAAAAGGCGATTATCTATTGCTATCAAAAGAGGACATCTTTGCAATTCTCAGGCACAAGGGCGACCTGTACAGTGCATAGACGTGCTGCCAGTGTGGCAGTGCGCGTTTGCAATAGGACACGTGACAGTAACATACTATCAAATCACACAGCATCACCATATACATATATTTACTCCTAGATGTTGTAAAGTTGAAGCCTCTTTCATTATGATCCATAAGAACCGCTAGGAGTGGATTCTATGGTTGATAATGGGCCTTAACAGGTTGTATTAGCTCATTACCGATTTCTCTTTTAAGATTCCGGGAATGGAAAATGTCATTGGCGTACACCACTGTGCGGTTTCACAGACAGGCCAGATGGTTTGTCGTTTGGAAAGAAAACAATTATCCATTGCCATCAAAAGAGGACATCGTTGCAATTCTCAGACACAAGTACGTCCTGTGTAGACGTGCTGCCAGTATGGCAGTGCACATTTGCAAGAGTTTGCCTCATTAACAAACTATCAAATCACACAGGATCACCAAAGTTCACTACCTAGTTGTAAATTTGAAGCCTCTCTCATTACTATCAACAAGGACCTCTAGGAGAGGATTCAATGGTTGGTAATGAACCATTGCAAGGTGTATTGGATGGTCGCTCATGAACGAGTTCTCTCTGATGATTCCGGGCATAGAAAATGGCATTGGCATTCATCACTGTACGGTTTCTTTGACACAGGCCAGGCCAGGTGGTTTGTTGCCCGAAAACAACAACACAAAAGAGGACATCTTTGCAATTCTCAGGCACAATTTTGTCCTGTACAATGCGTAGACGTGCTGCCAGTATGACAGTTTGTGACATATACAGATTATCAAATCGCACAACATCACCAAAGTTCAGTACCTAGTTATAAATTTGAAGCTTCTTTTATTATGACCCATACAAACTAATCTGGGTAGATTCTATACTTGATAATGTCCCATTGTCAGCTGTATTGGATGGTCGCTCATGAACGATTTCTCTCTGACTATTTCGGGGGTAGAAAATGGCATTAGCGTTCATCACTGTACGGTTTCTTTAACACAGGCCAGGCCAGGTGGTTTGTTGCCGGAAAAAAAACAACACAATTTTCCATCAAAAGAGGACATCTTTGCAATTCTCAGGCACAAGTTTTTCCTGTACTATGCGTAGGCGTACTACCTGTATGGCAGTGCGCGTTTGCAACAGTTTGTGACATTGACAGATTATCAAATCGCACAACATCAGCAAAGTTCAGTACCTAGTTATAAATATGAAGCCTATTTCATTATGATCCATGAAAACCGCTCGGAGTAGATTCTATAGTTAATAATGGACCTTTGCCTGGTGTATTGGATGGTACTTCATGAACGATTTCTCTCTGACGATTCAGGGCATAGAAAATGGCATCGGCGTTCATCACAGTGCGGTTGCTCTGACAGGCCAGGCCAGGTGTTTTGTTGTCCGAAAAAAAAGGAATTTTCCATTGCTATCAAAAGAGGACATCGATGCAATTCTTAAGCACAATGACGCCTTGTACATGTAACGGGAGGTGCCCCAACATGGTACGCTTTTTCTTGCGCTCAAACTCATGGCGCTCCATCGCTAGTTGTCTGAGAGTGGTCAAATTTTGATGACTGAATTTTTTACACATAGATTTGAACAACATACTTAAATAAGAAATGCATTCATGTGGTTCATGAACCTTTCGCGCTGCGTGTTACAAGCCGCTAACACTGTGAGACAATTTCGTGTATGTAACCTTCCAATTTTGTGCTACGCTGGACAGTGTGCCTAACTTGGTACGCTTTTTTACATTTTGCTCTCTTCAGAAGTAAGTGGTCAATTTACGTACACAGAAAAAAATTAATAGTATGATATTTTAGCTTCTTTTGACAGTAAAATCGTGACTGTATGTACTTCTTGTCTCACATGAGGGAGGCTGTACCTAGAACAATCCAGCTGATGTTTTTACGTGCAATGGGCTGAATGCACTGATTGTGAATGTCCGACTAAAAAAACCATTAAGAAAAAACGATACCGCCAACATCAACAAAACTCTGTCTGATTATATAAAATATCATCTACATCTCTGTATCAAGTCTTATTTTCATAGACAGCACGAATAATTTGTTACAGTCAAATAAATCTTTGGAGCGTTCTCTAGTCTGCCACCTTCACGGCCACACTCCCTTGGGAGTACAATGGTGGCAATGTTTATGTCGCTTCCTTTTGGTTGCTTTTCCACTCAACAAACATTTGAAGACCCATATTCATAGTGTTTTAAGGAGCTTTATTTATGTGTATCATGGCAGTTGTGTGACTGCTTGGAAGAGTTCGTATAGTTAGCGACACGGGCCGCCAATACGCAGAGGCCGGTGACCGCAGTGATTCAGCACTGTCAACATTACTGTTAGAATTCTGTTTAAAAAAAAACATGAAGTAAATATGTTAAAGTATACTTGGAATGCAAATTAAATCTGTGTGCATAGACTTGGTTTATTTACCTTTGTAATCAGCATAGTCAGTGGCAACAAATACGGTGTACTTATGGATAATAAGATCAGCAAAAAATCCGTACCATCTTACGACGGGAACCATCTTAGGGCGGCCCCCGTTACAGTGCATAGACGTACCGCCAGTATGGCAGTACACATTTGCAACAGTTTGTGACATATACAGATTATCAAATCGCACAGCTTCACCAGAGTTCAGTACCTAGTTATAAATTTGAAGCCTCTTTCATTATGATCCATGAAGACCGCTAGGAGTAGATCCTACACTTGATGATGGACTACTGCCAGCTGTATTGGATGGTACCTCATTACCGATTTCTCTCTGACGATTCCAGGCATGGAAAATGGCATTGGCGTTCATCACTGTGCGGTTACTTTGACACAGACCAAGTGTTTTGTTGCCAATTATCCATCGCTATCAAAATTTGAGGACTTCGTTGCAACTCTCAGACACAAGACCACTCTGTACAATGCGTGGACGTGCTACCAGCGTGGCAGTGCGCATTTGCAAACGTTCGTGACATAACAGATTATCAAATCGCACAGCATCACCAAAGTTCAGTACCTAGTTATAAATATGGAACCTCTTTCATCATGATCCACGAAGACCGCTAGGAGTAGATTCTTTAGTTGATAATGGACCATTGCCAGTTGTATTGGATGGTACCTCGTGAACGATTTCTCTCTGACGATTCCGGGAATGGAAAATGGCATTGGCGTTCATCACTGTGCGGTTACTTTGACACAGACCAAGTGTTTTGTTGCCAATTATCCATCGCTATCAAAAGAGGACTTCGTTGTAACTCTCAGACACAAGACCACTCTGTACAATGCGTGGACGTGCTACCAGTGTGGCAGTGCGCATTTGCAAACGTTCGTGACATTAACAGATTATCAAATCGCACAGCATCACCAAAGTTCAGTACCTAGTTATAAATATGGAACCTCTTTGATCATGATCCACGACGACCGCTAGGAGTAGATTCTTTAGTTAATAATGTCCCATTGCCAGCTGTATTGGATGGTCGCTCATGAACGATTTCTCTCTGACGATTCCGGGAATAGAAAATGGCATTGGTGTTCATCACAGTGCGGTTGCTCTGACAGGCCAGGTGGTTAGGATCCAGGAAACCATTCCAGCGTGATTATCTGACGTGATTGCATAATCTTTTAGCACATTCACTGATAGATTCGGTGACACTTTCGTTTGCGCTTGATGCATAGAAGAAGAGGCAATGCCGTAAAGCAGGAAAGTTGGGAAAACGATTAGTAATTTAGTAGCTATTATTCACACCTAGCTCGTCTTCAAAACTAATTACAAGGCAAACCGCTTTTTATTATCAACACTAAAGATTAAGAAAGCAATTCACTGGGTAGTAAAAGTTATGTCAATTATGCATCCAGATATAGCACGTATAAGAACAGATACACACACCTGAACCTGATAGTCAAATAAATGAAAATTACGATCCTATTTGCGTTTAAGGTAGTAAAGATGTCCATGAAATGGAAAGTATGGTAGCCTTTGGTGGTTATCAAAGGCCAACAGCATTTCAGGGTTACCACGTTGAATATGTACTAGGTACTAATTAAGAAGACCTGACAACGTCAAGGCCATGTTCGACACTCATCCCCAAGTACTTTAGATGTCAAAGTCAAAGTTCATTTTGCGCCTTATGGCGCATAGGGCGGCGCCCATCTCCGTTTTCAGTAGCCCTGGGCCACACAACGCAATCACTACAGCAGGGGGCTAGTCCTCTGGTAGTAGTCTGTGTTCAACTTCCATGCTCTTTCCCGAATGCTGAGAACTAAGCAGAGAACGCAGCATGTACCATTTTGAAAGTCTTTGGTATGGGTCGGCCGGGGATCGAACTCATAACCTACCGAATGCAAGGCGAACACACCCTACCCACTCGGCCATTGTACTTAAGATGAGTTAGATTAAAATGTCGCTTGCATGCATCTTCGGTGTCAAGATATGTTTACCTGAAGATTGAATGCGTGATAGTCTTATCCAATTGCAGCGGTATCGTGCTCGAGTCTCTGATGTATCCTTTAAAGGTGTTAAGAAATTGAAAGTGATCTCAAACCGGTTTAGCTCACTGAAGAGCTATTCTATCACTGCTCATGAAAGAGAAGACAGACTCTATGTACAGTATGTACAGGTCCATTGTATAGGGAAATCCCCCTAGCTTTTGCCGACAATGGGCCACGGCTTAAAGTCTCGCCCTTAAGTCTGCACCATGGCACAACTCAAACACAGACAAAATTTGAAGACCGGTTAGAGCTCACCGAATTTTAGAATCGCCCAGCCGTCGACTGCATTTTTTGCTGAAAATCTTTCCCGTTACAAATTGGACTGGGCTTCGTGTTTTTTTGTTTACAGAAAGTTGAATTAATTGTCATTTTTTGCCATTCTGTTGTAGTTTGGTGTCTTTTATATCTTACGTTCCGTTCTCGAAAGCTGCCCGGCCGGGCCCAGGTTTGGAAATGTGACATAGGCTTCAGCAACAACAGCCGGGAGTCACGACTTCCTAATTGGTCTAGAAGCACGCACGCTAACCACTGGACTACGCAATGCCATGCTACTACTTAACTGTGGTATAAAGCTAAAGTAAAACTAGAATTGACAGCTTTCTTCTGACATATCTACAAAAAAACTTTGTCCAAATTTGATTATCCTTGGTTCTAGTGACTAAATTGGAACATAATTCTGCAAGTTACTAGTCTATCATGTCATGTAATTGAATAAAAACCAACCAGTCTTGCATCGTGACTTAATAAGTGACACCCTCCTTTAATTTTCCAATAATTTGGCACATCTACATTCAACATCTCAATGGTGTCCTCTTTGTTGTAAAGCTAAATTCTACATAAAGACGCTTCAAACATCTACAGCAAAAATTGTCTTTGGCGAAAAGGAATTTCACGGGGATACGTTAACGTTTATTGCTGATGGAATTCAATATTTTACTACTCTGCAAGATTCATGGAAATATCGACAAATCTATAATGCCCGAAGTTAAATGGATGTAATCTACTTAGCGTACGCCTGGGATCCCCTTGATTTAATAAACAAGTAATTTACTGACCACATATTGAATAAGTAAGAAGAACGTGTTGTAGATGGTAGATAATCCAGAAAATATGACATTCAACTTCATCAATTCGCCTTATGTATAGAAATTATTGATATTTGGTACCGCATTCTTGAGACGTAGATGATAATTGTTATATTCTTATAATTGTTGTTTGACAAATACTACATATTACAATATAGTATTCTTTTAATGTCTGGAACCAAATGTAAACACCGCATAAAGCCAACGTATATGTAAATACCTATATATGTAAGCAGCGACACCTATGCTGCAGTACAATATGAACAAGTCAGAACTACCATAACCGAAACGTCGTTGTGTACAGTACAGAGAACCTTAATTTTCACTGACCTACCAGCGTAATAGAACTATTCACAAACTCGTATTTCTAGTGTGTACTGTACCGCAAGGAGGAAAGGAAAGAGAGAGAGACAGAGACAGAGAGAGACAGAGAGAGACAGAGAGATACAGAGACAGAGAGACAGAGACAGACAGAGACAGAGAGAGAGAGGGACACAGAGAGAGAGGGACAGAGAGAGAGAGAGAGAAAGACAGGCAGGGAGACAGAAGGAGAGAAGAGAGAGAGAGAGAGAGTCTATGTATTGACATGAATTTTAAGTTCTTGGGTGTGGTACGGAAATCGATTTTTTTTTCACACGTACTCCCCATTAAAGTCTTGTTCCTGCGTCGATATCTGGACTTAAATACATGTCATACTTTGTATTAATCATACTTGGAAGATGATATTTTGTGGCATGTAATTCATAATAAACATATACATGCGAGAGTTTCTAGCAGTTCTAATCTCTCGCACTTCGGGTGGGTTCACACGTGCGTACATATTCAATTCCGTATGAGGTCCGTACGAAATTCTTAGTCTCTACCAGGCTCCACAGGTCACCGAAGAAATAGTAGAAACTATACAAATGTAGATCGATAACATGTCAGATGAGTTATCTGGCCCAGACGTCTAGTTTGCGACCTCTGTCATGTTATCTGTCTATATTTGTCCAATTTCTACCACCTTTTCGGCGAACTTTTGAGCCTGGTAGAGGCTAAGAAGTCCTTACGGACCTCATACGGACTTGAATAGATATACGCACGTGTGAACCCACCTTTTGCCGGACCTTTAGACACTATACATACGTTTATGGAATACGGATCAATGTTGAAATACTTCTGCACGCGAACTAAGCTACAATGATGTGTATAATCACCGCCATTGATGTATTGAGCCTGGACCACTTCTCTGGTACTCCCCGCGCGTGTTTTCAAGTTCTGACTTTGATGTTCTGAACCTGCAAATTGAAATATCGACTATCCTTCGTAAGGACACGCAGGCAGCATGTCGGCAATTGATTGTCTTCTTATTCACCGGAAAGAAAATTTTATGGATGACACCCTCCACAGACATGATCCACAAACACAATGAACGTTGTAACAGGAATTGAAGCGACAAAACACGCTATCACAGTCAACAAGCCTTTTCTGTATTCAAGAGGTGCACAAGTGGCACTGGTATGGTAGATTGGTACATGGTATCACTTAGTTAATACCCAGTTGACAGCTACAGTAAAAGTTACCACATTGATGCCACTTTTATTATCGAATTAGTTTCTATTTCTTCAACTACAGATTAGTCATAGCTACATGTACCTCACTGGTGTCACTTAGACTACAAGTACAATCAAGGTTACCACACGATAGGTTTTCCAATTTTGGTACTTTCTTATATGTTCACTGTCTCCAGAGGGGAGAAACATTCTTTTTTTTTTCAAAATCGGGCAAAATTAATGAGCATTAATGAGCTAATGTCATCCATAAAATTGGATAAAACTTGTGGCCTAACAAGAAATCAGCAAGAAGTTTCGGCATAAAGCCGCGGTCGAGGCGAACTTCTCTTCGGTACCGTAAGACGATCCATCTCGACTGAACTACGGTTCTCCCCGTTCCTGTTTGTTGCTGGCCGTTCTATTTTTGTTGAGACCGCGTGAAAACGGTAGGACGAATTACCGTCTGTAAAACTCTCAACGTCCGTTCGTGGAGTTACTGAACTGGAGAAATTCGAATGCCTACGCGTTGTCTCCTCACAACAGCACACCTCCCTGAAACTCCTCTTCCTCTTGACGCTGAACAGAGCGTACACGATGGGGTTGAAGGCGGAGTTGAAGAGAGCCATGGTCTCGGCGATGACGTAAGCAACATCCGGGAGAGATTCTCCTGTGTACACGTCATGCAGGGTGACGACGAAGTACGGCGTCCAGCACGTCACGAACCCGAGGATGATGCATACTGTCATCTTTATCGTCTGGAAAAAAAAAGTTATCATGAATGTAGGTACGCTAAATATCAGCTACCCAAGTGTTTTATACAACCAAGGTTTTGGTGACTGTCTGTAGCATTTCTCATGGCAATTCTGACTTGTTTACACTGTACTGCAACATAGGAGTCGCTGCTCATATATGCAGTCCCAAACGTATTTACGTATATACAAAGAAGTTGGAATAAACTATTTGATTGTGTACAAGGTTTTTTTTTCAATCAGTAATTTGATTCAATGTTTCGAGACTAACGTTTTTATTAAAAACAACGGATAAAGTGGTAAGAAAAACAACTAAATCCTCTAGGATAAAAGTGCTTTCTCCGTGTCGTACCTAAATCACTAAAGGTGGGGTCACACATGCGTATATATTTAAGTCCGTATGAGGCGCGCATGGGAGTATATGCCTCCACCAGGCCCCACAGTTCCCGGGAAAAATAATAGAAATTGGACAAACGTAAACAGGTAACATGTCAGACGAGTTAGCATGGTTGCTAATCTATAATTCTCGGTCAGCTAACTCATCTGGCATTTTATGTATCCATATTTGCCAAATTTGTACTATTTTCCCCGCTACCTGTGGAGCCTGGTAGAGACTAAGAGCGTCATACGCACCTCAAACGGACTTGAATATATACGCATGTGTGACCCGACCTTAAGGAAGGGGAATCAGGACTTTCGCTTCAACCGCTCAATACTCAAGTAATTGTTGTTACTTATATTTACATTTCTGTCTTTCTTGTCAATTTTGTTCTTATAGCGGCGCCAATAAACATTGTTTCTATCTGTATTTTGCTTATGTATGTTCGTTCAATTTAAATAGTGAACTGGTGTTACTAACTTTTATTTTTGCCTTGGAGATGGTGTCGGTTCTGGTGCGGCTGCAGTTCGGGCCTGTGGGACAGGTGGACTCAGTGTGCCACAGGGTCCAGACGATCCGGATGTAGCAGTACGAGATGATGATGGTGGGCACCACCAGGACGTAGAACGCCAGCCACGTCACGTAGATCTTCCTCTGCCATTCCGCCGTATACCCTTGGCTATAAGAGAATATCAATGTAAGTTAATGTAACATTATTAGGCCAATACGGAAAATAGACATGAAATATCAACCGAAAATAATTTCATCAGGTTGGTAGGATTATGATATAGGATATAGCAGAATTCTTGTACACAACCAAAATTAAGCTTACTTGCTTACATTTCGGTGTATATCGAGGGGGATACAAACTTGGACACGTTTAGGATAATGTTCTCGCCGCAAAAGCGCCACCTACATCGGCTACGTATAGCGGCGAGAAGCAGAACTCCAGTTAGAAGCTCTGAGGAAGGTGTCTGATAGACACCGAAACGTAAGCAAGTAAGTTTAATTTTGGTTGTGTACAAAGATTCTCCTATATTCTATGAAATATTAAATTTGGTAGATAAATCATATCCCGGTGTTTCTGCATTAATTTCAATGCAACATTATCAATAATAATGATAAAGGGTTTATTCACTTAACTTCATTGTACCACGTACATAGCAGCCAATTGTAACGGCTGAATTGCGTATTTTTGGTTACAGATCAAATCACACAGAATTAAATAAGCTTAACATTACTCAGGGTCTTTCATCATATACATATAAGTACAAACTATAAACACAATCAAAAGGAATTTGGAATGAAAAAAAAAATGTTCAGTTCGTTACGTATTCAGTTATTATATATCAATAGAAGGCGTGTAATTTCCTTTCCAATGGTATCAAATTCATTATCAGTGTTAACTCATAGAACGAGCACCATGCCCGATTTCATGATTGAATCACACACAAAATAATTGCCCCAAATTCCCTGCTTCTATTCAACAATGAATCGTTGGTTAGTTTGGCCGCAGGTGTTCAGGATTCACTCGATCCTTTTTTCACGTAATTTTTGGTATACAAATTTAACATATTCGTGCCAAGTTTAGTTAGTGAGCTGAGATCAACTCTATTGCATTGCATAACATATTCAGAGAGAGTCGGGGGCGAGTAAATCGAACCTCAGAGCTTTTATCAGTATGGTTCCAAGCCAAACAATCTAACAGTTATCCCCCACCGACCCATATGTCAAAGAGGCCAAGGTTAATAGCTGACTATTATAGGCGAATGGCCTCCATACAACATAGTTCTCAGTATAGCCATGTTATTAACTTCGCCAGATGGTAATGTTTTTGCCTGGTTTGGTGTGTGATTTGGTGTCCGTAATTACAAACAGTGGAAGTCAAGAATGCCTCGGGGGATTGGACTGATATTTAGCATGTAGGTAGTTCTTGATACAACGTGGAAATAATGAGATTTGGGGCCCTCTAGCGGCTTGTTTAGGGCACTGTATCGTGGACGAACAGACTTATGTTAGATAAATGACCTGCAAAAGTAGCGCTAGCTCGGCAAACGAATTACAAAAATTAAATAGATAAATACATAAATAGAAATTGGTCTTACAAAAATCATCTATTGCTGAAATACTTTAAAAATTAACAACAGTGTTTGGTTGTAAGATGACAATTCAAAATGAAACAGAATCTACAAGTACATAACTGCACGTAGGCTAGTACAGTAGTCACTCGATACTTAAATATCCGTTTACAACTAGTCATTGGACATGAACTTGCCGTCAAGAAGACATATCCCTTTGGCGTCAGCGCCACCTTGTGATACGCCATGAAATAACAGCAGGCAACAGCAGGCTCAAGTTCACGTAACTCTGTTAGACGCTTCAGTGAATTAAAGATATACAAACACGTGCTGTACGTGTTGGTGAAATGCGCAAAGACACGTATAAGAAGTCTGTAACCAATAGCTTCTAGAATAAGAAGTCTGTATCCAATAACTTTCAGACAATGGTTATATGCAGAATGTATTCAAAACAAATGGAAGTAGAGTAAATGTGTTACGTTGAAAAAAGATCGGTGTACGCTTATGCAATAGTACCATTTGTATCTTTGCTCGTATGGGATTGAGCACCGGCCAGGCCACAAATTCGTCCCGGTAAACTGCAGTATACTGGGTATACCTCTGGGTGTTTTCGAGATTAGGTGACGGCGTCAAAATTAGTTGTCAGGTTCCGGTTTGATTTTAACAACGACTTACAAAAATCCTTAGGTGCCCGGCCGTGCCCCAAAATAGTGTATGGGACAGGCCTGAAAGTGTAGAAAACTATTTCGTAAACTATGGGGGGGGGGGGGGATCTTTTTCCAAATGAGACTGCAGTATTTCTAAACATACTTCTTGTCACAATCTAATATTAAGCCCAAATCTAACTTTTATTCCGACAATGCAACTTAACTTTATTCCTATAACTTCCATCTTAGGCGATTCGAGAAAGAACCTAATTCTTAATGTGTGCGATGCTGACAAGCGAGTGAAAACTAGAACATCTATTTTATGGGCATTATGTATAAAACCTTTCATCGTACTAATTTGAAGCTGGCATTTGACTTGAAAGAGAAGCAAATTGGAGGTCCCCTGCTAGTCATCACGATCGTAATTGTCTTCATGTTGGGACATCGACTGGAAAATCTTTGAAGTCGTCCCAAAAAAACACTCGGGGGAAAATCAAATTTCCGTGCCAGCTGTGCAGCAAGGACAGGACAATAACCCCGGTGGTGTCCGTCCAATTAATTTATTTCTAGGGCGACTCTATCGGACAACGAAATTAAAGAGGTGGAAGAAAATGTAGACTACGTCCCTTGGTACAGCAATCATGGGAAGTAATCCCTTTCCTTTGAGTTTCTGTGCGAATGGAATCATCTGCGTTCATCTATTAGTTCCAATTAGTTCCAAAAGTCGCTTTGGGAGTTCCATGGAGCAATTAAAAAGTACAAATAGGTCAACCGGGAAAGTTTGCAGTCTTTTCGTCCTAGTGGACAACGAACTCTGACCACGTGTAGGGACTGGATTTGATTTTATAGTCATTATATGTAAGAACACGACGTATTGAATACTATTAATTAGCAATTATATGCATAGGTCTTTCCACTTGGGTATCAAGCAAACCTAAGGCTTTACGTAACTTAAGTCGGATATACGTCGATGAATGTTAGACATCCAGATGATAAGATATTCGTAAGGCCACAGCAAGTAAATTTTATGGATGACATCCTATGCAGACAGCAAAAATGATGAGATAGCGCGAGAAAATAAAAACAAGATAACTAAAAAAAATGGCTAAATTTTCAAAATAGACTCCATAAACATCGTTCATTCCTGTATTAAAGAAGTGAACTAGTGTAGAAAAAGTGATACTAGTGTGGTACACTGGTATCGCTTACCAAGCTGGCAACTACACCCATGGCTTCCATATCGGTGGCACTTTTACAAGTATCCAACAATTTTTTTGCTTCTGCAACTTTAGTCATGGCTACCTCCCTAGTGTCACTTCTACAAGTATGATCATTAGGCTACAACATAACATGTTTGCCTATTGTGGCCTATCTGACCATCCCAAAGAGGACAAAATGTCCGAAAACAGGCTAAATTTAATCAACGCTGATGTCATCCATTAAATTTACTTGCTGTGGCCTAACACCAAATAGCAAATCGAAGAGCAAATTATGCTGTCAGGTCAAATCTTTATCTTCAGGTAATTAAAAGCCCCCAAATTAAGACGTAATTAGATTACTTTCTTCTCGTCTTCTTTAATTCTATAAATAGGGCATAAGCTGTGTTTGTATGCTTTTGGGAGTTTCCAAAATTAGATCCAGTTTCTTGAGTAATTGTTATTCAGTCGGAGATGCTGTGTGCAGGTCATAATTGAATAACGAATGGAATAGCAAATTATGCTAATTTTTTACATCGCGATCGGGTAATTAGAAACCCCCCAATTAAGACTTTCTTCTTCTCTGCTTTGATTTTATAAAGCTATCATTAGCTATGTCAATATAATTTCCTCTTAAATGAATTCCCTTTGATAAGTGTGTTCAGCACTTGGGGAACCGTGCAAAAAGTGTGAAACTACTTAAGTCATGAAACAAGCGATGGCTTTTTCTAAAGATAAAACGTTGATTATATTATATGCTGTTGTTGTTTATATGTATGCCATCCGTGCGCGCATTAATTTTCACCCGTTTGACAAAAAAAAGTCGACCGTACGGTGAATCGTACGAAAGCAGATGCAAAATGAACAAATACCTGCCGTTAATTGTGAGACAAAGTCAGAAAACGCATGTTATTGTCGTAAGATACCAATTCGGCAGTTTCAAAGTCAATGAATAAAGAACAATAATCAAGAATCAACTGTTTAGTTTACCATACTTTGTGGGTTTAGTCATTTGTTCAACCTTCCTGACCACTTGGATTTCATACTATAGACAATTTTTTCGCCAATTTTTCAATCACACTCTCGCATCAGTTTTTGGATTCCCAGAGAATATCGTCCATATAATCAAATCAGCATGGCCTAAATTAACAAAACAAATATCTAGAAAACGGCTACTAATGTCGTAGAATGACAAAGTTAATTACAGAGTCCAAGACGAAGATGCGAAAGAACAAAAATGAATAATCTCCGGCTCGGTATACCATACTCTGTGTTTGGTCATATTTGTTACACCTTCCTGACCACTTATTTAGATTTCATGATATTCGTAATAATTGTTCTTGACCAAACTTTTTATTGGCACCAGAGGATGCAATCCTAATAATCGAATCAACTTGGCATATAAAAGACATGAGAAACTGGGTCGAAAGCTGTGACATTTCACATGATGTACAGCACGGAAATGGTACGGACGAAAAGCGTACTCATTTGGTTTGTTGCCACCGAGACACCAGATGGGTCCGGATATCGCTTTACACGGCAGACCGTAACAAATACACGGCAAAGACGTCAATTCAGACGTTACGCACGTACGTCGACGTAAGTAGACGCGTGACAGACGCAAAGGCTGACACACTTTTACCATAACGGCAACTGCTGAGGTATTCCTTATATCCTTTTAGACGTAGTTTAGAACATAGGCGGTAGGCCAAGGAATTGTCTTTGATTCGCCCGTACACCGTATCGCTGAGCATTGCCGGGGTTGGGGATTACCCGAAGGTCGGGGAAGTCGGCGAAGCCGACCAATCGGCGCAGGAGTTTTTCCACCAGAAGGTCGGCTAAGCCGACCAATCGGCGTAGCCGATTTAGAGCGCGGCGAAGCCGCGCGGCGAGCGAAGCGAGCTAGGTGGGAAATGCCTTTTCTACTATCGCCGTTTTCTGCAAAATTCTAATATCTAAGTCAAAACTTTCAAGTGAATTATGTTCGTCGAGTTATTTGGAGGCCATTTAACGTACAAAGAGCACATATTAGTCATTTCAAATTAAAATAAACGCCATTGAATTTTAGCCGATTTCCGGGTCACTGCGTTACCAGCAGTACGGCGGCGGCCACACCACGTCGTCGTAAAAAAACGCATCGGTAGCTAGTATATTTACCAAAACGCTGGCACTAACCACATGTAATCGTTATAATCATTGATGCATTATCCTTGTAGAACGGTCCATACTTAAATAATCGCTAAAATGCCATCTGTTTCACGAGATCTGTATCCCTAAGGAAGTTGGTATTCCTATCTCAGTTCTTACTTTCGGGTTGGCGACGTTACCGATCACGAAAATCAGACGAAAGCAGTGGAAAAAACACGGTCAAAACGTATCTGCAGTGCAGCGTAGCTTTTGTCAGCGTGTTGAAACCCTCAAACTTCTCAAATAGTACCACGAAAACCGACAAGGCGCCTAAACGGGCCCGCCGTACGATCCCACACCACAACACAGATGATCGAAAACACCGGAAGTGGTAACGCACATCAGGGAGATCGGTTGCTTACCCATCCAACATTTAAAGTTAGGGGAAAGGCGGCGCAAAGGATGACGGGAAATACTCGCACTAAGAAGATAGTAATCTTTGACGGGAGCATCTGAGGAGGCATTTCCGGATTGGCGGTACACGGCGTACTACCGTGGCAGACAGCGCGCGGCGGGGCTCCTGTTACTCAACAAAAAACACAATTCCGAGGCCTATTGCCCATGTTTAGAAGAGATAGACGCCATTGCGGTCACGCTTTTACCATAAAGACCATAGGATTAAGTACAATAAATCCTTTTACATCAAGAGTACAAAGAAATACGTTATATACTAAGCTGTTCTCCAACTTTATCTCTTTTGCATATCAATTCAATGGGATAGATAATTTTGAGGCTACAAAACTTATAACCCATGCATTTATAAAACGCATGGTCACATCGGAAAACATCATCTCCCGCTTATTTTATTCAGCTGCCTTCACCCACAGCATATTCTGGATACACTACATCAATATCATCTACAAAAACCCAGGCTGATAACACTTAACATTCTATTAAATATGAACTATATTTGTGTTGTTGTATTGTATTGTATGTTTTTGATATTTATTATTCATGTGATTTTGGCCAAGTACCTGCAATAAAGTTGAAATGTGTTGAAATGTTTGAAAAATGTTTAAATATTCATAGTTAGGACCTGCTCTCCGACAACATCTCTCTAGTGTCACTGACGAAAGGTAGGGGGTTCTGCCTAAAACGTTTGACCGTTTCCGAAATCATATTCGGTTTCTTGAGTAATTGCTATTTCCTGTATCTTATTACCTCATATTACCTAATTGTCTAAACTTCATCGACGTAAGATATAAAGATCTTATCTCAGTGCACAAATATGTGAAAATATAAATTTATGAAAAGTTTCTCAATATCTAGAAAAATTCAAATCGTTGTGGTTATTACTTTCCGAGAAAGTCTTTTTGAAAATCAGTAGGTAAGGTGCTGAAAAAACAAGGGTAAACCGTGATCGGAGCTATGTGGGTCGTCTTCCTCATACAACGAAATTTACGAATACATTGTCAAAATGTTCGGTGAGGATTCAATACGTATTTCAACAAGTAAGAAGTGGATATCAAGTTACAGCTCAATTATCTATGCCTTATTCACCTCTCTCACCTACTCGTATTGTTACAGGATGTCGCAATGATCACAAGGCAATGATCACAATGATTTAAATTTTGGTAAACATTTATAAAATCTATACTTAAAAGTTCACAAAATTTGAATCGTGCACATAATTTCTGTGTGAGGCTTTGAAATAATCGATCAACCTTCGTATCTAGAACGCTCGCAAGCCGAAAAGGTTCGACATTTGCACTGACGCCACCTGCTGACGAATGTCGGACCTACTTTACACTTAGATCTATTCACACTAAGATCTAGAGGATCCGCAAGTAGAAGAGATCTCGAGACGCAAACGTGCTTTTACGGGAAAGATGAATCGACATCTGTGCCGATATCTCTTTAAGCCGGGTTTACACGTACATTAGTCCGCATGAGGTCCGTATGGAATTCTTAGCCTTTACCAGGCTGCACAGGTCGCTGGAAAAAATGGCGTAATTGGAATATAGACACATAGAATGCCCGAAGAGCTAGCTGTCCAATGAGTTATGGTTTATGACCAGCCACTGGTATGTTATCTGGCTATATTTGTCCAATTTCTACTATTTCTCCAGTGACATGTGGAGTCTGGTAGAAGCTATGACTTCCATACGGACCTCATACGCTCGTGTGAACCCACTAAGGTCCCGTTTTGTGTATATATTCAAGTCCGTAAAAGTTGGGTATTGACATTTTTTGGTTAAGATAAAGTTTATGGAAAAGAATCTATTTCTACTTTTACCCACCGTTATCTGCAGCTGGTAATCAAATCAAAAACCGCAAACTTTCCCTAACCCCACAAAATGGCAATTTCGGTAAAAAAAGGTGTTTGGTAAATAAGCATATAGTTTTGCGGTTAGACAACCAGTTAGCACAACAGTGAGCCGAGGCTTGAAAAAATTACCACTTCTTAGCAAATGTTACCTTAGCCAAAAATGTAAATACTGAACTCATACGTTATTAGAATTTTCATCAGTGACTACTTTTTAAAAGTAAACAAACATACCTCCAAATTTTCGATGGCTATGAGTCCATCTTGATCACGGAGTGACCCAGTGCTCGCGAGAATTGCGAGAACTAAATTAGGTCGAGACTTGCGTGGATCATCTAAATTTCTTCAACGGAACTCATACGGATTTGAAAGTATGGACAAGTGTGAATGAGCTTTAATCATAACATGACGGATTACACCAAATGGGCGGGAAAGGGACGAAAACGCTGACACAGTTTCAACATGACGGATTATACCAAATGGGCGAGAATGGGACGAAAACGCTGACACAGTTTCAACATGACGGATTACACCAAATGGGTGGGAAAAGGACGAAAACGCTGACACAGTTTCAACATGACGGATTATACCAAATGGGCGGGAAAAGGAAGAAAACGCTGACACAGTTTCAACATGACGGATTACACCAAATGGGCGGGAAAAGGACGAAAACGCTGACACAGTTTCAACATGACGGATTATACCAAATGGGCGGGAAAAGGACGAAAACGCTGACACAGTTTCAACATGACGGATTATACCAAATGGGCGGGAAAAGGACGAAAACGCTGACACAGTTTCAACATGACGGATTATACCAAATGGGCGGGAAAAGGACGAAAACGCTGACACAGTTTAACCCCACGTAATTCCAACTGCCCCAATGGGGGATGTATGCAATTAACTAAAACATCCAGGAAACTATTACCAGACATCTTTCTCTGATCGTTCATTCCTAACAAGCTTTCCTCGTTGCTACATTCAATCAATCACAAGGAACCTTATGTGACATGTAGGGCTTTGGGAAATCCCTTGTAATTAGTTTTCATTGGAGACACGTTTGATTAATGTTGGTCTCAACATCAATAAGGATTAACGTGAACGCTGCAGGTTTTAGTTGTAAGGCTAAGGTGACTTATTTTGTGTGATCGTGTAGCGTAACTACAGGGTATTTATCAAAGAACCCAGAAGTCCTGGCATGCTACAGATCTTGTGTCCTTAGGAAAGGCAGTTTTATACGAGAACTGGTTTATGTATTAAACACACACAAAGTAATGTACAAGATCGTAGTCCTAAGACTAAATTGCCTCGTACTAAGTACACAAGAGATGATAATGGAAGGCCCTGCCTAATTAGACTTAAGATATAACTTTTAACCTTCCTCAATAGTTCTGTTTTAGTGTGAAATGAGATTTTATTACTGATGTATATATATATATCTATATGTGTGTGTGTAAATCCACACTTTTAAATTGTACAGCTGAGTGGGAATATTGTGACTATTATAATTTGATTAACGTACTTAGCCCTTACTCCTTACGACTTTCCTTACTCCAATCAGGGATAAACAATGAGCATCGGTTGGGGAGGTAAAAGGTGGTTGGCTCCATTTTCCAATACCCGACACACAGTGGTTAACTGCTACCGCCCGTATTGTCTCAAAAATGCGATTTGACTACCTTTACCATCTGCCTATCTGTGGTACTGTTAAAGAATAAGTAACTCACGCGTTTGCAGTGCCACGTTGCCCGTATTTGTCCTAAAGCAATAAACTTTATGGATAGCATAAGCGCGCTTATGTTTTGTCGCTCCAGTACTTGTTACATCATTTATTGTCTCTATGTTGAAAATTTGGTCATTTCTTTTCTTTACCCATCTTCTTGTAATTCTTGTGATGTATTAAGACATTCGGTGGGTGTTATCCGTACGTTTTACCTAGGCGTTTGGCTAGTCGTCCTACCTTGCACAGACTAGGGGCGACGCAGGTTACCTGGAACTTACGACTCTTTGCTTTAGTCACGTGGCTTCAACGTCACATCCCTTAAATAGCAGGCGATGAATCATTTCGTGAACATCATTTTGAGGTGTTTGTTAAAAAAAGCTAAGTCTTCTTTCATTATGTGTTTTACCGGCACAGATGAATGTTTTTTCATGCTAAGATGTTTTGGCTTGATTTCACTACAAATTTGTAGCTTTATGGCGCATCTGCATTCAAGCGAGTAAGCCTATTCATATTCTTATGATAGCGGCTGGCGCCGTAGACTTTACTTAGGGTTTGGGACTTATTCTCGGAGATTGTGGTAAGTATGCACCTTGGCCCCTCAGGGGCGTAGCGCCGGCCGGGCTCGGAAGCCTTTAATTGGTCCCGGTAGACTGCCGACTACCGGGGTGGGAGTACCTCTCGTTTTTTTACGGGTCACGGTGGCCCTCTGTCACCGAGTCCCGTTTTGATTTTAACTGCGAACTATAAAAAGCAGGAGCCCGACCAAGCCCTTAAATTTGTCCGGGTGGTCTGTCGAACACAGTGGTGGAAGTAACTGTTTTTTTTTTCACGGGTAGGTCCGGGGGGCCCTCTTTCAACAGGACCCAGGTTGATTTTAACTGCGAATTTAAAAATTAAAAAAAAGGAGCCTTGCCGTGCCGTAAAATAGCCCGGTAGAAGCATAGGCCATGTAAGATTCAATGGCCGTTCACCAGCAGAACAAAAGAACGGAATCCGGTATTTAATCTGAAAATTTTGCACTATCTGATCCCCGTTTATTATTAAAGTAAAAAGTGATAGGTGTTACTGCGGGATTCGTTCACTGTGTCACTGTTTTGTAATTTTCTCCGATTTTTCATAATTCAGATATTGCGTAATACGTAAAAGTATTACTTAGAAACCCGCAGTGACGAAGTGCAGTGAGAGTGCACCTTTACACACCGATCACTTTTTACTTTTTAAACAATTAACGGGGACGTACCTCACGCAGACGCGCTTCACCGCCCCAGTCTCACTCCGGCGCTCCTCCTCCACGAAGATCAGCAGCTGCGGGACGGCCACGATAAAGGCCAGTAACCAGGAAAGCGCCACCATGCGGCGGGCAGACGACTCAGACTGGAAGTGCAGCGGCTTGGTGATGGCCTGGTGTCGGTCAATGGTCATCGCTAAAACAAACAGCAAACATTTTATACATTATTAATATTTTTGTCGTTACATTATATTGGTCTTCAACGTATATTTGCTTCGGTTTTTGTAACATCAGTAGCTTTACAAATATGATATGTTTTGGTGACGTTCTTGTGTTCGAATGTCTGAATAGATTGTCTTCGTAAATATGATGTTGGTTAGTGTTGATGAGACTTTGAGAGAGACTTTGAGAGAGACTTTATTTGAAAATCCATTAGACTTCGAAATCATTACATTTTGGACCCCCTTACGGCTTTCCGTGGTACTGCAGATGACCTCCCGGTTTTGATATCTCGTGTTCTTGACAAGCTATGGTCACTATTTTTTAGTAGATACTAGTAGTGCTTGTGGTTTAGGGAAGAAAAGACATAGGTCTACGACATAGATCTGCGCTGAGATGTCCGTGGTGTAGGGAAACACTGTGTCTAGAATGAGCCTAAGCTAAGGTACTCCGGCAGCTTTCTTTTGAACTGCAGGAGAAATTTTAGTTGCAGACCTTATAACACGATCAAGAACGAATGGCTGAAACTCCATGATGATCTGTAGATTGGTATAGTGGCTTTCTGTGTATCGCCATTTTTAGAGTCATTCTTCACAAAACCGGCAACACTATTTACCTGGATTAAAAAAAAGATATATTTTAGGAGTTGAACTGCACGGGGCATTTATTTTGCCATATCTAAAAGGAAAACTTTGAGTGAATAGCACATACACAGCAAGTACGAGGTTGACATTGCCCAAATAACCTTACATTCACTTTAATTAAGCCGATTCGGAAAGGCCTATGCCATTAGAACACACCGCAGAAGAGTTCCGGCACGGCTTATCAGCTTACGAGTCTCTATCTAGTACCTAATCTGCTTAACTGCCGCCTCTGCTTTATGTTCATCAAGATGACTTCCGGGAATTCAATGTAGTGCCTTGAATCCTTAAGGTGACCTCTCACTGTAATTGCGTCACGCTTGCGTCACTGCGGGTTCGAAAGATACTCAACGAATTTCAGAGGTAAAGAAGGAATTTTCTTACGTTCTGTGTATTTTGTCGTCTTCTAAGTCATACTTATAAGTATAACGCAATATCTTAATTAATAAAAAGTCGGAGAAAATGACAAAATGACAAAACAGTGACGCAGTGAATGAACCCCACAGTGACGCAAGCTTGACGCAAGTGCAGTGATAGGGAACCTTTATACATTAGGCGAAAATCGATCGGACGACGAGTCTGCGAGCTCTTAATTACGAGGAGGCATGACCCTGACAGCAAGATGGAAACTTTGCCATTTCTTCGTCGGCAGCAGGGTCATAGAGCTCGCATACTCGTCGTCCGATCGATTTTTGACTAATGTGAGGGGGGTATTAGTAGTTTAGATTTGTTTGCTTAAGTCAGGCACGTAGGGTCTCGTGGCCTAACTTCAAGGTAAAATCAAATAAACAGTGTACAGAACTTTAGCTATAGCTGTTACTCTTTCTTTCTAACATTGTCTTTTAGCATTCTACACCATGCCGCCGTACATTAATAGTAGAAAAGTTGCTTTTTTAACGTTCTCATACATTTTCCCCATCCTCCTCAAAAGTTAATATATGCTCCGAGATAGTATCGACTGGTCAGGGAAATGGCGTCGAACAAATGAGAGAGAACGTGGAAATGCGCACATCGCTCAAGGCCATCATTATGTTCCGCCATCCTTGCTGCTTCATGAAATGGCCTTACCTAATAGGCTTAACTACCTGCAGGGTGTATAAGTGAGCGATACTGATGCACCGGTTCAATTACTTACATGCTACAGAGCACGTGGGTGAATCAATAAATTCCGAGCCTCACCAATAAAAAAAGAGGCACAACTCGAATTTGGACATGTCTACCAATATTCAAAGATGGTGCTCATTACTTTGCAGGCAACATACGACGAGGGAGAAGGGGAAAACCTGGACAATTAAGTTTCGAGGTGTGCAAAGGGCTATGTGCTCTGCTGAAAGTCAGATACCCACTGTATTCAAAGAAATCTTCATATCAAACATTTTGACAGTGTCTTCGAAGATCTCATTGGACAAGGAACTTTGATTGTACACCACTGATCACAGTTGACTCTGGTTTCTTGCCACTTACCTAGTAGACTGACTTTTAAATCGACGTTGACTGAAAATTAATGACCACAATCGTTTGAGATTTGGTGGAAATCGGAAAAAGACTTCATACTATTTAATTATCACTTTAGTTTTGAGTTGTGCACCCTATGTCTGGGTAAGGTTCAGAACGTTTTGAATTTTTTCTCTTACATCCAAATAACGTTTACAGAACAGAGTAGGTTTTGGGAGCGGTCTTTTAAGAAATCAATATTGTTTCTACGATCTGGCCAGGGTGCTTTCAAACGATTAAGTGATAATGGCAATGAATGAACGGTATTACGTTGAATCAGCTTGCAATTACACTTCAGTCTCTTAAAGCACGCAACCTAAAGTTCAATCAATACTTAGAGTCAACGAAGTTAATACTACAAAGTGCCAACAGTTACAAGCTCTCTCAGCATCTTAGGTAGCAAATATCGTAAATTCCACAATAGCAGTAGCGATCATGTTATTGTCATTTTTAGTAAAATATGATATTCTTTGCGGACACCCAGCTAACTACGAACTGGGCAGCCGAGAGGGCATCAGACGTCGCCATGTATGTGATTGTGTTTTCTAATTTCATAATAACGACATCCTAAAGTAATTTTCCCGGAATGTTATACCATAATTATATTACATAATTATATTACTTATGTAACTATATTGTCTCTGGCTCTCTCAGAAGACGTAATTTTGTAAGGATAGATGGAAATGAATACAAATCACAGAACAGTCTCCACGATATAATAATCACAATCTAATGGTACATAATAGCAGATTTGTAAAATAAGACAAGTGATAAACAAATAAAATGACTATGACATTGCATTCATTGTTTCATCGGGTGTCGGTTGGAATCAATATAAAGCGAGCTCTTGGAGACACATTCAAAGGGTTCTTACAAGCAGAAAAAATATTAGTTATTTAGATAAAAAGCAAATACAAAAACAATTTTTCTTTGATATCAATACGAAGATTGTAACATTCTATGTCATTTCTTTGTAATTCAAAAGTTACAGATAGGAAGATATAACAAATTACTTTGCTGTTATAAAAGTTATTGAAGGCAAAATTTGGCCAATCCTAACTCATATTGCAAACGTAAGAGTTATTTTGCAATTTGTATTTTTGTAGTTCTGTTTTAGTGGACAAAAAAGGTAATATTTATTATTTTGCATTTGTAGTTTGTAGTTTACCGTACAAACGTCGCTGTATTTGTTCTGACGAGACAATAATCTCCAAGCAGATCCTGTGGTAGCATAAGGTAGCATCAAAAGAGGAGTGAAGTCAGTCTAGGAATGTGTTTGGCTGCTCCAAGTGGCTAATGACTCTATTTTTCCAGCTGTACTCCTTAGCCAGCTTTGATACTATCTTATGTCACTGGTAAATCTGCTCGGAGGTTACCTAAGTAAAGGTTTCTATTAAAAGAGACAAGAACCATTTTCTTTTCCTACCTGTGAGAATGAACGTAGTGCTAGCCAGTGTGACGATCTGTCCGTACACGATGATCTTGCACATGACGGCCCCCAGGACCCACTGTCCGAACGCCACAAACATGATCTCCGTCGTCATGGTGACCGCACACACACACAGATCACCGATGGCAAGATTCAGGATGAAGATATTGACTCTACTAGAGCGTTGTTTAGCCGAAGTAGTCGTCAGTACGGTGATGATGAAGCCATTCCCCACCAGGGCCATGAACATGATAACAGCGATAGTTGTGACTCTTTGGATGACAGGTGCCGTCCAAACATTGTCATCGGTAGTTGAGTTCGATTCGAAACGGAATCCGTCGTCTTCGGTTGGTGTTACGTTAACAACGTTCATGGTTAAGCTGAGATCAACAGAGTCCCCGTCAGAATAAAAAAAGAACGTCCAGTTTGTCCGTGTGCCTCGGCCTACGTACAGGGCCCTCACGTCCTACGCCATTCTACGTCCTCGATTCGAAACGGAATTCGTCCTCTTCAGTTGGTGTCACGTTAACAACGTTCACGGTGAAGCTGAGATCAACAGTGTCCCCGTCAGAAAAAAAAAGTCCAGTTTGTCCGTGTGCCTCGGCCTACAGAGCCCTCGCGTCCTGCGCCATCTTTTTCCAGCGCCTTTGAATGAAAATGAGACACGGTGCGAAGAGACGAGGATCAAACGCAACAGAGTGAAAGCAAGAAACTGATTGGTCTGAATAGTATCCCCACACGCACAGTTCTCCCTCTATTAACCGTTATCTTAGACAAGTGTTTTTTCCGTCCACCTTTACATTTGGTGGAATCATTAGCTCCATATGGTGAGGGATGATTCTCAACCTTTATAAAGAATGCCGTTATCACTTAGCAGGGGCGCAGCTGGTCAATCCCTCCGTGGACTCTTACGTCCTTTCAGTTAATCGCAAAGACAGTCAACAAGAATGAAACCCGGCCCCCCACGATTGCACAAATCCTTCGTCTTTGTGGAGCGCTTCAGGCCTTCTTACCTTTCCCAACGTAGATGCAAATTGCGTCCCAAGGAATTCAGCAGTTCTTACAGAAGTCTCGAGGATTTCCTCTCTTTTCCCCCTGAGTATCCATTAGCTGAAGACGTCTTTTAAGTTACGGTTCTTGATGCATATAAGACTTCGCTTGAGGGTGGTCAGTCTGTGATTAATCCTTGGAGCACACGTAGCGTGTCCGTCGGGTCTCCTCTGACTTGACGTTGCTGCAACAGGAGAAAAAGAGTTGCCAGGGAATGTTAAACAGGGGAGCTTCATGCTTAAGCAACACGTTGTCCCGCCTACCAGATGCGTCCAATGACTTCAGAATGAAGCGGGGTCTATTGATTACTTCAGAGGTCTTTGTGATTCCTACCTGACCATCCATGTATTCAAAACTTGGTCATAATTCATGAATGATGAATTACACAAGCTTTCTTTGAACATCTAAAGCGATTCAGATGACTCGTCAAGGACGGTTATTTTCAATAGAATCCGAAAAGGGCAAGCAATTCTCCCATGTGGACAGTCATATGATTGCTAATCAACTGGCTCAAAAAGAGTTGTATCAAAGAAGTAACGAAACTGGCGGGCATAATATTCTGTAAATGCAGAAAGTTTCGCGGTGGTTTTTTGTTCTCGGTTTTCGCGTTGCCAATTCACCGCGAACTCAAAACCACCGCGAAAATGTTTCCATGGTAGTAAGAGACTACGGTGTATGGTGCTACCACAAACGTAAAACCACCACGAAAAGTCTCTTTTCCAGCTACCGCGAAATTAAATGCCCGCGAACTTAAATGCATTTACTGTATTCTGAACGACCTTGCAGCTCTTGGCGTGGTACTAGCATACGGATGACACACCCCAAAGCAGCTGCAGGTAATTTCTCTTATTTGAACAGTCACACCATTGATAATCAACTGGTTCAAATAGAGTTATTTCAATGAAGGGGCGCAAGTGAATTACTCGCATATGCTGAACGACCTTTCAGCTATACTGAGTGTCGTCTCATGGAATTTGGCGTGGTGCTTCGATGACCTCAAAAGCAGGCAAATACCCTCATTTGGACAATCATACCATTACTAATCAACTGCTTTAAGTAGAGTTGTATCAAAGAAGTATAAGGAAACTGACACGCATTTTCTGAGCGACGATTTTGCAGCTTATAGACAATTGTCGTCTCTTGGAATCCGGCGTTGAGCTACGATGATGCAGCTTATACCATAAGGTCATGCGTTTCTCTCTCATTTCGACAATCAAACTGGCTCAAGTAGAGTTGTATCAAAGCTGTCACGAAACTGACGCGCATATACCGAACGAACTTCCAGCAATACTGAGTGTCGTCTGCTGGGCTCATCGAGGTTCTACAATAATATGCAGCTTATACCAAAAGGTCATGCAATTCTTTCATTTGGATAATCATATCATTACTGATTAACTGGCTGAAGTTGAGTTGTATTAAAGATGTCACGAAACTGATGCGTTTTGCTGAACGAACTTGCAGCTATACTGAGTGTCGTCATCCGGCGTGGTGCTGCGATAATGCAGCCTATACCAAAAGGTCATGCAATTCTTTTTCATTTCGACAATGATACCATTGCTAATTGACTGGCTCAAGTAGAGTTGTGTCAACGAAGTCACGAAGTTGACGCACTTTATACTCAGAGTGTCGTCTACTGGATGCATGCAGCTTATACCGAAAGGTCATGCAAATCTTTCATCAGGACAATCATAACATTACTAATTATATATATATATATAATTAACAGGATCAAGTAGACCTGTATCAAAGATGTCACGAAACTGACGCGCATTTGCTGAACGACCTTGCAGCTATACAGCTGAATGTCGTCTACTAAAATCTGTAGTAGTGGTACGATAATGCAGCTTATAGCGAAAGGTCAAGCAATTCTTTCATCTGGATAATCATACCATTACTTATTAACTGGCTCAAGTAGAGTTATATCAACGAAGTCACGAACGACCTGGCAGCTATACTGAGTGTCATCTCCTGGAATCCGGCGTGGTGATAATGTAGCTTATACCAAAAGGTCCTGCAATTCTCTCGTCTGGATGATCATACCATTACTACAAATCATCTGGCTCAAAGAGAACTGTCTCATAGAAGTCACAAAACTGATGACTGACATATGGCATATGCTAAACGACTTGCTGCATTTATTGTCTCCTAGAAAATGGCGCCTTGTTAAGATAATTCAGTGGTAGTGACAGGCCTTTGTGGCGATTACAGGCCATAGGGGCATGTTCCGGCATGACGCACTCCAAAACTCCAATTCAAAGAACAAACCTGCATCGGCTGAGGCCGTCTTACACGTTGCCTACAGTTGCCCCTGTAGGACTTAGTGCGCCAGTGGACGAGAGGGTGAAGAAGAAAGTGCACACCCCTCCTTCACCTTAAAAACCCAAGTGCAAGCCAGGCAGACGGGTCCTCTAACTCACCCTGTCTGCCTACTATTTTCTTCCGAGACAGACGGATGCCAAACAAAAACAAGTAATTAACTGGCACAAGTAGAGTTGTATCAACGAAGTCACGAAACTGACGTACATACATATATACCGAACGACTTTGCAGCTATACTGAGTGTCGTCTCCTGGACTCATCGCGGTTTTACATTAATGCAACTTATATAAGAATTTCAGGAGTTTCTCATCTGGATGATCATAACATTACTAACTAATCAAGTGGCACAAATAGAACTGTATCAAAGAAGAAAAGAGGAAGTTGCCACAGACGAACTTGTGGCAACTGATGGTAGTTTCCTGGAATCCGGCATTGTGCTACGATGATACAGCTTAAGCTTATAACGAAAGGTCAGAAAATTCTTTCAACTGGACGATCATACCATTACTAACTAATCAAGTGGCTCAAATAGAACTGTATCAAAGAAGAATCGACACCAACGCACAGACGAACTTGCGGCAACTGATGGTAGTTTCCTGGAATCCGGCGTTGAGCTACGATGATACAGCTTAAGCTTATACCGAAAGGTCAGAAAATTCTCTCAACTGCATGATTATACTTATACCTTCTTACTTGTAAACAACTGGCTCAAAGAAAGTTGTATCAAAGAAGAAAAGGAACTGACGCGCAGACTAACTTGCGTCAACTCATGGTCCTTTCCTGGAATTTGGCACTTAAGCTTAATCCGAAAAGTCCGAAAATGCTCTCATCTGGATGATCATACCATTACTAACTAGCCAACTGGCTAAAATAAGACTGTATCAAAGAAGAAATGACACCAACGCACAGACGACCTTGTGGCAACTGATGGTCTTTTCCTGAAATAGGGCGTTGTGCTAAATGATACAACTTAAGCTTAAAACGAAAGGTGAGAAAATTCTTTCAATTGGACGATCATACCATTACTAATCAACTGCTCAAATAGAACTGTATCAAAGAAGATAAAATGAAATCGCGACCTGCAGACGACCTTGTGGCAACTAGTGGTCGTTTCCTGGAAAATGGCGTGGTGCTCCGATGACACATCGAATACCGAAAGTTCAAGCAAGTTCTCTCGTTGGATAGTCTAGTTATCACTAATCAACCGATTCAAATAGAACTTTCTCAAAGAAGAATTCGAAACAAAACTGACGCGCAGACGACCTTGTGGCAACTGAAGGTCGTTTCCTGGAAAATGGCGTAGTCCTCCGATGGCGCATCTGATACCAAAAGTTCAAGAAAAGTCTCTCGTTTGGAAGGTCTTGTCATCACCAATCCAGCGACTCAAATAGAACTGCATCAAAGAAGAAAAGAAACCGACGAGCAGACGACCTTCCGACAACTAATGGTCATTTCCTGGAAAATAGCGTGGCGCTCCGATTACCAATCTGTCACCTCATACCGAGGCTACTTTGGATTCCTGGAGCGCCTGGCCCAGTTAAAACCTAATACGTCATGCGTGGATGTTTCCTAATTAGACAGCTATGTAATGTAAAACCGCTGCATCATGTCACTAATTTGACCGGTATGTCATTGAAGTATGATCCAGTACGCACTAATTAATTTGTCCTTTTCATTTCATAGGGATTTAATGATTGGCGATTGTGGAAATGATACGAGACAACTCTGTAAAGAGTCGTGGGTGTATAAATATGGGAAAGGATGGTATTTAAAGGAATCCCAGAAAAGTAGTATAAAATGAACAAGAGTCTGAAAACTCAAACCTGCTTGAAATATTTTGTTTTGTGATGGTGCGCATGGTGTGTTGTGGGGGTTGATATGGTTTGACGTTTGGCAAAATTATTCCATCATTGTTCTTAAGTTATATATCTACCTATGGTAAACAGTGAGATCCAAAACTACACCTTTCTGATGTCCTCACCATTTCATTTTTATTTCTTATTTGTACACCTGCACCTGGCACATACATTGTATCTCAATGTGTATATAATGGTTCACACCATACAGAGGTGACAGCGATGGTCACAGTTGCTCTTTTTTGC